>NC_085858.1:56724332-56736832 GCF_034702125.1 Engraulis encrasicolus | reverse complement strand
TGATTAATCGCGTGTGTGTGTGTGCGCGTGTGCGTGTGCGTGTGTGTGTCTGTCTGTGTGTGTGTGTGTGTTTGTGTGTGTGTGTGTTTTCATGTTTCCAGGATGGACGTGGAGAAGGGGAAGATAGAGGATACTGGCGGCAGTGGCGGCTCCTACTCCATTAAGACGCAGTTCAACTCTGAAGAGCAATGGACCAAAGCACTCAAGTTCATGCTGACCAACCTCAAATGGGGCCTCGCATGGGTCTCCTCACAGTTCTACAACCGCTAGCTAGCATGGGGTGTGTGTGTGTGTGTGTTTGTGTGTGTGTGTGTGTGTGTGTGTGTGTGTGTGTGTGTGTGTGTATGTGTGTGTTTGTGTGGGCTGGCATGGGTCTCGTCACAGTTCTACAACCGCTAGCTAGCATGGTGTGTGTGTGTGTGTGCGTGTGTGCGTGTGTGTGTGTGTGTGTGTGTGTGTGTGTGTGTGTGTGCGTGTGTGCGTGTGTTGTACGGTAACCCACATTTGGACCTTTACATACTCAGCGTTCAGCGTGACCCAGGACTGTGTGTGTGTGTGTGTGTGTGTGTGTGTGTGTGTGTGTGTGTGTGTGTGTGTGTGTGTGGTGAGTGAGAGAATGTAAACCACTCACTACAAATCGATTTGTATGATTTGATTTTGTCCCTGGTTTTGTTCTCATCAAGTTGATGTGGCTATTGGGGTGTGTTTTGGGGTACACGTACTGTCTTCAGGCTATTGCGGTGCGTTTTGGGGTACACTTACTGTCTTCAGGTGGACGGACCAGGGGTCCGTATCTCGAAAGCGTCTTTGCTAACGACGGTAGCAACGTCCTTCGTAAGAGCGACTCAAGTCTCTCTCGACAGCGACGCTCACCACTAAATCCAAGGGAATGGTAAGACGGTCTTAAGACGGTTAGCAACGACAAGAATCGAGAAACGGACCCCAGAACTGTGCCTGCCTGTTCCCACACCAGTTACACTCGGAACTAAAGTGCTGACCTGCTAACCACCCGCGCTTATACCGGACTCTGAACTTCTCTGCACGTGACAGTGGGTCAAAGACGTGCAAAATGGCATTGTCATCCAGTGTAACGGATGCCTTCTGCTGACTGTAACTGTAAAAAACATGACTCATGAAAGCCTCGGCTGTCATCCATTTACTTGAAACAATGTAAAAATCATGTTTTTTTGCAGTTACAGTCGGTGGAAGGTGAACACTGAAGGACAAAGACGTCTTTGACCACAGTGTATTACTTGGATGAACATGCTAACGTCTATGTTGTTGTCACGGTTTGCGTAGAAACAGGCCTGCCCGTCCTCAGTCGGCCTGAAATCGCCTCCACAGGGATGTAGAGTCCTCTTGATGGAGATTCATATTCTCTCATGTCGGTAACACTTTACTTGACGCCGGTGTCATAAGCATGTCATTACAGTGTCATAATAGTGTCATGACACAGTCATTGATAAGTCATGAACATTATGTCCATGTCATAAACATTTTACGACCTTAGTGACATTCGGTTATGCCAAAGACCACATTGGGTTTGTACGTAACTGTGCCATGATACTGTTATGCCACTGCAATGACATGCCTATGACTCCTGCGTCAAGTGAAGTGTTACCCTCATGTCTGTACAGACGCATAACGTGCCCGATGCCAATCATGTAGTGACTGCATAATGGTGGAATTATAATGTTGATCTGACGTTGGCTGTCAATGCACTCTGACCGACCTAAACGCTTGTTTTGTGTTGAATACTGACCTTGACTTTTTCTGTGCAATTGCTTTTTTGATTAAATAAAGTTTGTGCAATTGACCTGGTGCAAGTGTGTGTGTTTTGTAAAACAGTCCAGCCATTGTAAACCGTGGCCAAGTGGTTAGGGAGAATGAGATGGTCTTAAGATCAGATCAGAGGCTTGCAGGTTACAACCCAACCCTACTCATCCAGCCAGGGCTGAAGTGCCCTTGAGCAAGGCACCGAACCCCACACTGCTCCAGGGACTGTAACCAATACCCTGTAAATAACTAAGTTGCTTTTGGATAAAGGCGTAATCTAAGTGTAATGTCATGAACAACTGGTTGAAGAATTCAGAAAGAATCAAAGAAAAAGGGGGGGCGCACCTTGCATCAAATTTTTTCTTAATTTTTTTTGTGCACAGACGCGTTTCCTGCACAAAAAAATAAAGACAAATTTTAAAAATTGATGCAAGGTGCGCCCCCCTTTTTCTTTGATTCTAAGTATTCATTTGGGACAGCACCCTAAAAAGTTATCAAGAAACCTGATCGAAGCCTGCTACCTACTTGTTTTTGTGTGTGTGAAAGGCAATAGTATATGAACTGTTTAAGCAAGAGTGTCTGTGTATATCAAAGAAGGTTGAGCCATAGTATATGAACTGGTTAAATAATTCTGTGTGTGTTAAAGACAGTCGAGCCCATTGTATATGAACTGGTTAAGAGTTTAGTGTGTGTGTGTGTATTAAAGACCATAACCATAGTATATGAAGTGGTTAAAGAGTTGTGTGTGTGTGCGTGTGTGTGTGTGTTAAAGACCATAGACGTAGTATATGAACTGGTTAAAGAGTTTTAATGTGAAAAGCGGCTTAGGTGGCTTAACGTGCCCCTGAGGCCAAACCTCACATTACATCTCATAAATAAAAAAATAGATCCAAACAATATATAAAAAAAACAAGGTACAAAAGTTGAAAACAGCAAGAAACACCCCTCCCTATAACAACCCCCAGACCCCTCCCCCTCTCCTACCATTGGTCATCTGTGTCATGTGACATTAGACTTGGGTCCAACCCTAACTAGGTCCTCGCATCCTCTCCTGGTGCTCGCGCCCTCTTGCCTCCTACAGTGAAGTTTCTCCGCCGGCTGTCATCCTGGTAGCTGCAACTTCAGTGGGACTTTATGCGACCTTGCTTCCTCCACTTGCCTCCTCCACTTGTGCTTGTGGCCTCGTATCAGGAAGTAATGTCATGATGACATCACTGACAACAGCATTATATTTCAATATCTTGCAAAAGCTCAATTGTAGAGTCTTTTTCTCATTTGCAAGTGGGATGGTGAATGAAAAACAGCCCCTCAAAAGTTGTTGTGGCTACTAGGCTGACAGCTGGGAAACTTTATTGTTTTCTCCACGGAGGAGGGACCAAGAGGCGGGGCGAGGCTACAAGCACAAGTGGAGGAGGCAAGGCCGCATATTGGAGCGCACCCTAGGACACAGGCAAGAGGGCTGAAGGAGATGAGGATCTAGTTTGGGTTCCAGCTTCCCATTTAACCTCTCCCATCTTTTAGAGCTTACATTCCCCAGCATGCGGCATGGCACACCTGTGTATGTGTGGTGGTGGTGGTGTGCAGATGTGTGTGTGTGTGGTGTGTGTGTGTGTGTGTGTGTGTGTGTGTGTGTGTGTGTTGGTGGTGTGCAGATGGTGTGTGTATGTCTTAGTTGGATGCGCTGCTGTTGTAGGCTGCTGATGTGTGTGGTGTGTGTGTGTGTTGGTGGTGGTGTGCAGATGGTGTGTGTGTGTGTGCTAGTTGGATGCGCTGCTGCTGTAGGCTGCTGATGTGTGTGGTGTGTGTGTGTGTGTTGGTGGGGGGGTGCTGATGGTCTTCTTGTATTGGGGGAGGAGGAAGGCGTCGCTGGAGAGCTGCAGCACGTCGATACGCTCCTCCTTACGATACGCCAGACACCGCCGGATGAAGGCCTGCAGGACACACACACACACACACACACACACACATGTATACATACACACACACACATGTACACACACACATGCACGCACGCACGCAAGCACACACACACACACACACACACACACACACACACACACACACATGTACACACGCACGCACGCACGCACACACACACACACACACGTACACAAGCATGCACGCTCACACACACACACACACGTACACAAGCATGCACGCACACACACACACACACACAGGGACACACACACACACACACACACACACACACATGTACGCACACACGCACGCACGCACACACACACACACACATGTACAATACACATGTACAATACACACACACACACACACACACACACACACGCGCGCACACGCACATGTATACACACACACACACACACACATGTATACACACACACAGAGGAGAGAGAAAGACTGA
This sequence comes from Engraulis encrasicolus, assembly GCF_034702125.1. Taxonomy (NCBI): domain Eukaryota; kingdom Metazoa; phylum Chordata; class Actinopteri; order Clupeiformes; family Engraulidae; genus Engraulis; species Engraulis encrasicolus. The sequence continues at coordinate 56,732,676 of NC_085858.1, read as the reverse complement.
TTATGGTTAAGCGGCTACACACAGCCTGTGGTAAGTGTTGATGCTCACAAGCTCACTTATGACAGGTGAGGCGAAATGAATATATTGATCATCTGATTTATCTGTGAGTGTGTGTGTGTGTGTGTGTGTCCTTGCCCTCTGGTGTGTGTGTGTGTGTGTGTGTGTGTCAGGCTTGTACGAAATTCCGAATGGAAAGAATTTCCATTAAAAGTAATGCCATAATACGAACACTAGGTGGTGGTGTTCTATGTACTTTCAATGGGTGGTGTACCTTAAATTCAAGGTAATGGCACCACCTAGTGTTCGTATTAGGGCATTATTTTGAATTGAAATTCTTTCCATTCGGAATTTCGTACAAGCCTGGTGTGTGTGTGTGTGTGTGTGTGTGTGTGTGCTACCTTGGCCTCTGGCGACACCGCTGGCTTGGTGGGGAACTGCACCTCTGGTGTGTGTGTGTGTGTGTGTGTGTGTGTGTGTGTGTGTGTGTGTGTGTGTGTGTGTGTGTGTGTGTGTGTGTGCGTGCGTGCGTGCGTGTGTGTGTGTGCTACCTTGGCCTCTGGCGACACCGCTGGCTTGGTGGGGAACTGCACCTCGGTGGCCTTCAGGATGGTGTTCTCCTGCAGTATATCCTGCTGAGACTGGTTATGGCCAAACGGCTACACACACACACACATCAAATATACACACACACACACACACACACACACACACACACACACACACACACACACACACACACAGGAGAGAGAGACTGGTTATGGCCAAACGGCTACACACACACACACATCAAATATACACACACACACACACACACACACACACACACACACACACACACACACACAGGAGAGAGAGACTGGTTATGGCCAAACGGCTACACACACACACACACACACACACACACACACACACACACACACACACACACACACACACACACACACAGGAGAGAGAGACTGGTTATGGCCAAACGGCTACACACACACACACACACACACACACACACACACACACACACACACACACACACACACACACACACACACACACACACACAGGAGAGAGAGAGAGACTGGTTATGACAAAACTAAGGATAGAACGGCCAAGCCGATATATCGTCCGAAATTTGTTTTTTTTAAGTGTATCGGTATCGGCCGATACACGTGTGGTTTTGGCCGATACGCAATATTTATTATTATTTTATGTTATTCAGGTTTTTTAAAAGCACCAAGACACTTCATTTTTGTATTACTTGATTTTTAGACATTACTTGATTGTTAGAGTGGGTGTTTAAATGTTACACGTTCTACCTCAATTTGATAATGTTAAATAACACACACACACACACACACACACACACACACACACACACACACACACACACACACACACACACGAGAGAGAGAGAGAGACTGGTTATGACCAAACAGCCACACAGAGAGGAAAGAAAAATAAACTGAATAAATGATTCCGGTGTCGTGCCAGATTTTCCTACATTGTAATATTTTCCTACGTAATATTGTTTACAGTAAAATACAAAACAGTAACACCAAACAGGGTGTTAGGTTCATGAGATGAAAGATATGAAAATAAAATCGCATGGTCATGGATACAAGTACTTCCAAAAACCTGGCTTTTTATTAAACTTTAGCAAAACCGCTAGCATAACGAGTAAGTTAGCTAAGTTGCCAGGGTCACACTTCAATTTTCTAAGACACACATACACAAATAATGATAATAAACACACACCTGTAGTGTAAATTGTAAATTTAAGTACTCTATTTCTCTGTTCTCTGCTAATATTGCACAGTCTTAGGACAGCTGGTGTTGACGTTTCATGGTCTGCGCATGCCCAATAGCGGTTTGTAGGATTATATGACATGTAGGAGGACTTCACACCATTTCCGTGTGTGTGGGAGCCGTCCATTGGTCATTCCCCAACTGCTGTGGTAACCGGCATTGCTGGAAGTGAAAGTGCTCCGCAGCGCTGTCAGAACCGATGTGGGGAGGCCCTTTGTGTCAGGGAGTTTGGTTGGCGTTTAAGCTTTTAGTAATTTCCTTATAGTGTGTGTGTGTGTGTGTGTGTGTGTGTGTGTGTGTGTGTGTGTGTGTGTGTGTGTGTGTGTGTGTGTGTGTGTGTGTGTGTGTACCTTGCGTCCATATACGCTCTGGTAGAAAATGACTCCTACTGTACATTTGTGTGTGTGTGTCTAGTGTGTAGTGTGCTAGTATGTGCTGGTTGTGTGTGTGTGTGTGTGTGTGTGTGTGTGTGTGTGTGTGTGTGTGTGTGTGTGTGTGTGTGTGTGTGTGTGTGTGTGTGTGTGTGTGTGTGTGTGTGTGTGTGATGACTACTGACCAGGCGTGTGTGTGTGTGTGTGTGTGTGTGTGTGTGTACCTTGCGTCCATATACGCTCTGGTAGAAAATGACTCCTACTGTACATTTGTGTGTGTGTGTCTAGTGTGCTAGTATGTGCCGGTTGTGTGTATGTGTGTGTGTGTGTGTGTGTGTGTGTGTGTGTGTGTGTGTGTGTGTGTGTGTGTGTGTGTGTGTGTTGACTACTGACCAGACGTGTGTGTGTGTGTGTGTGTGTGTGTGTGTGTGTGTGTGTGTGTGTGTGTGTGTGTGTGTGTACCTTGCGTCCGTATACACTCTGGTAGAAGATGACTCCTACTGACCAGACGTGTGTGTGTGTGTGTGTGTGTGTGTGTGTGTGTGTGTGTGTGTGTGTGTGTGTGTGATGACTACTGACCAGACGTGTGTGTGTGTGTGTGTGTGTGTGTGTGTGTGTGTGTGTGTGTGTGTGTGTGTGTGTGTGTGTGTGTGTGTGTGTGTGTACCTTGCGTCCGTATACACTCTGGTAGAAGATGACTCCTACTGACCAGACGTCCACCTTATTGGAGATCTTAGGAGGCTCCTTACCCACCACAAAGCACTCTGGGGGGAGGTACCTACACACACACACACACGGAGATGCAGACACACACACACACACACACACACACACACACACACACACACACACACACACACACACACGTAGACACACACACACACACAGACGCAGACACGGAGACACACACACAAGCACGCACACACACACACACACAAAAAACCCACACAATTTCGTGCATGAATGTAAAAATCAGTCCCACCAGGAAATCGCGGGCATCTTCTCAAAAAATTGCGGTCGGAATTGCCAGATGGTGCACGAGGATTTCCAGAAAATCGCGATAAAAGTTGCGGAGCTTCTTACTGTGTTGTTGCGATTTTGTTGCGGCATGAAGTGAAAGGTGCAATTTTTAATGTGTTTCCCCACGCTTGAAAGTAAAGAACACTGCCACATTAAAGTCCTCTGGTGTTTTTATATTAATATAATTAATATAAATTATTATATATTAATATAATATAAATAATTATTTCCATTTTTATATTATTATTTTGGTCCTTAAGCAAAGCAGGGAAGCGGCCAGGGCGAGTTTTTAGCCAGAATGTCGTCGTGAAAAGTTCCATCTCTTTCATGCTGCCATTACGACACCCTTCATTACAATGCTGTTTATGGCCGTTTGACTCTGTTTTAAATGTCATCACCGTTTCAAATTGTAAGCATAGCCTACAAACTTCGTATCATGTCGATATCCATTCCTGACTTAAACAGTGGATACATAATTAACTAGTATCACTTATAAGTAGGCGGGCGGAATTAGGCATGTCCACCCAGTTGAAGTGACAGGAACTCTTGTGACTGAAATATTAATGTGAGTCGTCTGCTACACATAGCCTGCCTGTGTCGGCGTTTAATTTTCAAGCTTGGGGTCGCTTTCGAAAGAAGGCATAGGCCTAGGTTTTTTTTGTTGTTGTTCTCCTGCGCCGTCAGCCGGCTTTAAATTAACGGCTGATGATCATTCAATGTAACGAGGATGGAGTTCACAGATTTCCAGTTGTGAAGGGTGCTTGCTGAATAATGCTCAGAAATTATATTAATTGTGGTGCTCTTGTGAATATAAAAGACGACGAGATTGTTATCTATAAAACACCACGTCGCCTGTAGAACGGAGGTCTCAGCTGTCAATCAATACAGTCAAAGAGAGGGAGAGACAGAAAGTAGGCTAGTTTTCCAACTTACCGTAGTCCCACAGCTTTCCAACGTGTCTGCTCTGGTTTTATTCATATTCCGTGTTCCTTGCCCGTTTGACCGCGCCAGGTTAAACGAAAGTGATTGACTCCACAGTCACCAAGTGCTCGTATCCAGCCATAGCCCAATTTGCGCGAAAGAGATTGATATCGGCCAGGCACCCGCTCAGCATTCACAATGAAGGATGGAAATTACTCTTTTGTTGTGGACAAGACATTTGCGCATCTCATTTCGGAGGGAAAATGTTGCCTTCTGTACACGCACAAGTCAAACAACAAAGTGGTCCAGCAGGTGGGCCGCTTTACACATCTTGTTGTAGGAGCCCTATACTTGGCGTAATGTAGATTACTGTCATGAAGTGTTCATTATATATTTATGTAGGCCTACCACATTTTAAAAATGTAGGCCTATTGGTTATGCCAGACTAGGCATACATTTTCCCTCCTATGACCATGCGAGCAGACGCGCAATGAGAACATGGCGTTTCCTATTAGTATTTATTAGTCTCCCCCCCTCACCTACAACTTTGTACATGCATAGTAAAGTGCTGGGACTGATTGCTAGGTTACCTTTTTATTGTATTTTTTATTGTATTATCCTTTTTGAAAGGAAGTTTGTCGACGTCAGTGAAGTCAGCGCAACATGGATTGGTTCAAAGTGTTCAAAGTTGCGGGAAATCGCGGTGATTGGTTAAAGTTGCGCTCTTGCGCAGAATTCGCGGGAATTCATTGAAGTTGCGAAAAACGACGCGATCGCACCATCGCGATTTCCTGGAGGGACTGGTAAATGTGTGTGAGAGATAGAGAAGCAGTCCAACAAACATTACAGAATGATCCATATGCATTTCCGTGTGTGTGATGTGTGTGTGTGTGTACCAGTAGGTGCCTGCTCCTTGTGTGTGTGTGTGTGTGTGTGTGTGTGTGTGTGTGTGTGTGTGTGTACCAGTATGTGCCGGCCCCTTGTGATGTGTGTGTGTGTGTGTGTGTACCAGTATGTTCCTGCTCCTTGTGATGTGTGTGTGTGTGTGTGTGCGTGTGCGTGTGCGTGTGCGTTTGCGTGTGCGTGCACATCTGTGCACCTGTGCATATCAAACCCTTGCGACCAAAGTGAATATGCCAAGAAAAATGCCTATTAGCAGGCCGAATGGTCCAAATATCGCCATAGACACCAATGATATCAAGATGATTACTCCCACTTGAGTTTTCATTGGCAAGACCTGTGACAATCTTCTCGCCTCTGCCTCCTCTTTCCTCCAGAGTTCCCTCCTCTGTCTGTCCAGCTCCTCTCCATTGTATTGCTCCTCCAGTGCTCTCTCTCGGCGTGCGATGTCTTTATCCCTCTCGGCCAAGAACCTCTTGTGTGTGTGTGTGTGTGTACCAGTATGTGCCGGCTCCTTGTGATGTGTGTGTGTGTGTGTGTGTGTGTGTGTGTGTGTGTGTGTGTGTGTGTGTGTGTGTGTGTGTGTGTGTGTGTGTGTGTGTGTGTGTGTGTGTGTACCAGTAGGTGCCGGCTCCTTGTGATGTCAGCTCCATGCCATCCACTCCGTAGCTGTCGTCATCCATGATCTTAGAGAGCCCGAAATCCGTAATCTTAATCTCACCACACGCAGTCCCGTTCACCAGCAGAATGTTACCTACAGGATTACACACACTAGATTATAGGGCTGCACAATTAATCGAAAATCGTGATCAAATCGTGATATCCAAGTCATGATTTTAATCGTGATATAATCGTGGCAATAGTGACCTAACTTTGAGAGCGTCCTTGAAGCCAGAACATACTGACAGGCTGGTGTTTCTGGCCAGAAATCTGTCCACCTAAATTTCATGCTATTGCCTTTACATAATTATTACAATTCATGTTATTTTGCCCATCCCGTATACAATTCATTCTATAAATTGAAAAAAAAATCTGCAGAAAATCAATAATCGTGATTAATAATCGTGATTACGATATTTTCCATAATCGTGCAGCCCTACTAGATTACACACAGTCCCATTGCAGAAACCCCAACATCATACAAATCAGATGGTCCGATAACCCATCAAATGGGCGTATGAGTAGCTTGGGCGGGATTTACAACATTTTCAGAAAAACATGGTGGCGATTTGTGTGACTTCCAACATAAAAGTTTTTGCTTAATTAAAACTTATGGTAACACTTTCTATGAAGCCCATATCTATAGCGCATTATGAACGCATTAATAACAGCTTATAATGCGCATCATAATTAATCATAGTGCATTATGACAGTCATAATGTATTATAAGCCCCTTCACTGCCTGTAGTTTATAATTATTCACGAACACTCAAAACACCTTGAGATTTATAATGCATTATAAGCCAGATGTATAGTTATTCATGACTGTTGATATACTCAATCGTGAAACGTTATGAGTGTAGTCCTAATGCATTATGATTATGATGGACATTATAAGTTGTTATAAATGTGCTCAAAATGCGCTATAGATATGGGCTTCATAAAAAGTGTTACCAAACTTATTTGCTTATTTGACACAAATAGGTTACTCTACATTGTCATTTGATCACTGGATGTTTTAAGCGAGCCGGGTAAGCTAACGTTAGCATTTTAGCAGAACCAGGCAGCCACAAGCTTATATTAGACTACCGTATTTTTCGGACTACAAGTCGCACTTTTTTTCATGGTTTGGCTGGACATGCGACATATACTCTGGTGCGACATATATATGTTTTTTTTTCTCCACCGGAGAGCACTATGTGCGCAACTAGGCCTATGTTGTGTTGCCTAATAGGCCTACCACTGATAGAAAAAATGTTACAACTTACCACAACAAAAAATAGCATTTACAATGACGACTGAATAGAAATATACCACCCAAAAGAAGTTAATATAGCCTACTGCTGAGTTCAAGCTGAAAGTAATTAAATATGCAGCCGAAAATGGCAATAGGGCAGCTGAATGAAAGTTTGGGGACTGGAGAAAAGCTGAGGAAAATGTGCATGTTGTGAAAAAAAAAAAGCTATCTGAAGGTTCAAGGCCCACGTCTAGAAGAAGAGCTGAATACAGGACAAATGTACGCGCGCGCTGCGAGTCAACGGTCTTGTTACGGGCTCCATGACATTGCCAAAGAAATGAATAGGACTTTTTGCGGAAGTCAGGGACCTCGTGGATTTATCGCGTTATGCAATGCAATCCCCTCTCGTGGATTTATTTGCGCTATGCAACGCAATCGCCTCTATCCGAGAACGAGCGTCTGTGTTATTAAAGACAGTCAGCCGACTTCCAGGTGAAAATCGGTCATTTCCGCGAGTTTCTGACAAACGAGCACAACGTGACACTACCATAGGCTACACAACATGGATAAATCCCCTTCACCTTTGATACCGTCATGGGTTGAAGTCTCAGAAAAGGGGGTAAAGAAAGGCGTGCTCTGGAGACGGAACAAAGTTGCCTCGAACCCTCCCACGGTCCAAACGCAAAGCAATGCCGAAAATTGAATGTTGTTCTGACTACAGGGCAACATGGCGCGTTACAGTATCACCGTTTCTTCTTCTTTTTCTTTTTGTGGTTTTATGGCGGTTGGCAAACCATCTTAGTTGGTGCATTACCACCACTTCTGAATGCGTTGCCACTGCTTCAGATGCTGGTTTATAAAACAATGCAGTCTTTGAGCAGCAGCTTACCATGCGCCAGCTATTACAACATAGATTCCATGGATAGAATAACCTTTCAAAAATGTGCGACGATTAGTCCGGTGCGACGTATATATGTTTTTTTCATCTTCAAAATGCATTTTTGGGCCGTTGCGACTTAAACTCCGGAGCGACATATAGTCCAAAAAATACGGTACTTAATATTGTACTTGTGTAACAATATAACCAGGCTTGAAACTTACATTTTGTTCTAGGACCAAAACGCAATAGTATTTAAGCCATGTAAACACTGTATTGTGATATTGAGTGGGTTTTAAGCCTGTCTGTCGCGAGACGCTGACCGGCCAAGAGGTGCTTCTCACCCGCCTTTCACACCTGGCGGCCGGTCAGCCTCTCGCGGCAGACAGGCTTATAACTCCCTGCAGACCCAGCCAGATAGCAAACAGCTAAAGATCCTAACTTTGCACACATTACACACTCAATATCACAACACAGTGTTTACATGGCTTAAATACTATTGCGGGGCTGAGCATCTCCTGGAAGTATTGGCGGCCACGCCCCCAGGCCGATTTGCCG
>NC_085858.1:56686832-56711832 GCF_034702125.1 Engraulis encrasicolus | reverse complement strand
GAATAAAGATATTTTTTAATTTTTGCCATCCCTAACACACACACACACACACACACACGACAGGCAGAAGGAAAATCATGAGAGCTGAGCCACCCAGAGCAAGATAACCACTCATGTTACAGAGGCCAACTAGCAGAGTGTGGCATGGAACTGGAGCGTTTCTTTCACTTAATATGAACTCGTCATACAGGTGAGAAAAAGACAATGTCACCAGTCTGTAATGCATTATCGTTCAAAGAAAAAACAGACAAACACTGTCCAGAAAGAAAAGCTTAAGATTTCGGGGAGTGTTGCTTTTTGATAGAGTAGTAGGCCTACCCTCTTACTGTTCCAAAGCCAAAGGTCAAAGTGTCAAAGGCTACTTTATTGTCATAAATCCATGTAACATGGTTAGGAGCACAGAAGATTGAATTGCGTTTGACCAGTCTCCAATGTGCAGTTCAGCTAAAGATAAGACATTGACAATAATCTCTCACACACACACACACACACACACACGTCTTATCATGCAAACAGCGAGTGTGTTCAGTTCAGTATCCCGAACATTGACTCTGCGTTGAATTGGGGGAAACCCCTGCTCGTGACATATGGGGTAAAATAGAAATGTAGCATCAGGTAGTCAGAAGAAGGCGACATATCTACTTGCTCTACTGAAAAAAATACGGAGCTGTTGTTGCTTCGCTTCACATTCAGGCTACCTGTTGATGTCTGACTAAATTCATGTACAATAAAGTCTGAGCATTGGAAAAGTCGACATGATGCGCGCACATAATATGTCTATTAGATGTCCCTGTGAATATATCGCGTAACTGGCAAGCCACTACAACAACGTTACCAACGTGATGTAAACAACATGAAAAGCACATGCGCTGCTGTGACAGCTAGCTATGTAGCACTGACTACGGTAATACATTTCTGATACCTTGGGCCATTGTAGCTAAACAACCAATACAACTACGGATGTCTCTTGCAAGTCCATAGCACACGAGTTTAAAATGTGAAAATGCCACACTGGTGAAGTGGCTCGAGCAGGAGCAAGTGGATAAAAGCTGTGGTGACAGACAGCAGCAGGCTAGTTACCCTAGCCGCTACTAGTAAACATCACAACAATGTGACCAACACACCATTATTCTGTACTGTAGTCATGTTAAAATGTATAAGACTCGAACTTGAATGCCCCATTAATGGCTGGGGTGTTTACATCACTAGCGTAGCCTGACTAAACTCCCACTGTTAACTTGTTGATCTTTAAGTTTTGTGTTGACGTCTGTGTAGTTAATGTGAGGGCGGCTAACTTTTTACAAGCGCTGATGGCCGAGACTGGTTTGTTTACAAATGTTCACCAACTATTCTCCCTCTTGGGTGTCACTTTAAGGTTGTGTTCTGTCAAGGTGATTTCACCTATAGTCTCTAAATACGTGTAGTATAACTTCAAGACTATACATAGTTTGACATAGTCAAGTAGTGAGCTTATATCACTAGGCTAGCCAGCTAGTCTACTTGCCTCGTTATAAGTTTTCCCTTACCTGTAGCGTTTTGTTATTGTTTTTGCTGGGCTCTGTACGCATCCAAACAACGAATAACTGGAGAATAATTATCTTGTGGCGTTCTCCAATCAGCAGCTCTAAATTATGTGGAAAAGACGTAAATCCGTAGGCTAGCTAGGAGTAGCACACCAGCAATACGCCTTTCTTCTACGCGCTGCTAGTTAACGATGGCAACTAGCAGCAGCAGTAGTAGGCCCGCGTTCTAGTCCTCGGGGTTTCCCTCTCTTCTCCCCAAGGTGCCACCCCGGGCTGACTGCTTCCAAAATGCCAAGGTCCTCTTCTAAACAGTCAATGAAATGTGTTCTTTCTTCATCTGAACAATCACTTTTGTAACGGTTTGCTATAATGGCGTGTCCTTTTCACCTTTCAGGCAATTTCCACTGGAAGAAAGTGGTATTTCTTTCTTCTTAGTTGATGTTTTCAATCTCAAAGATGTTTTGATTAGTTGTGTGATTGGCACGATAGACTGACTTAGTCCATGGGCCGGAGCAGAAGTTGGTATCACCTGGGGTGGCAAAGTCTATCAATGTTTTTTGTAATCCTCCATGCCTGAGGGACATTATTTGGTATGATAGCCCTCTGGAAGTGGTAGCTTTCTTATATTTTTACTCACTTTTATAATGACACCCAGTGCATTTCGCAATACATGCCTATATATGGATGTAGGCGTATGCAAGTGTCTGTGATGATGGGATGTATTTTCATTGATGTTACATCACATGTAGACACCTTAGGGATTTTGAAAATATACAGTTTTGATGGATAATGTGCTTTCCTATGAATTATATAAGTCAAAATATATCCGTCATACACTTTTTCAGCAATATAATGCAAGGTTAGATTGATGCAGAAGCCTGTAGGGTGGGTCAAATCCTAATACTTGCTATATCATATCTGTAGAGTGTGGGCTTTCAGAAAAAAACATGGGTTTGATCGCCTAATATAAGGTATGCTGCTATTTTAGGCCTAGAACTCAATTGTCCAATGGATTTGAATGAAAACCCATGCATTGCAATGTAATGCAAAGTATATTACAGAAATGTGTTGTAGATTAATGTAGGAAATTGTGAGTTGTCCCAATGCATATTATATCACATCTAGAGTATGTAGACCTTTAGAAAGTATATGGACTAGATCAATGATTCTCGAACTTTAGGCCTGGGCCCACTGGTTGGCCCTTACTGTATTCCAAGTGAGACTTGAAATCATTTTCTAAAAATCTAAATCATATTTGTTTGTAGTGTATGTTTTGTTTTATTTATTCAGTCAGTGATGAGCCCTGAAGAAGTATGAACATTTCAAGGGGACCCCGAGTTGGAATAGGTTGGGCACCCCTGGATTAGACAGTTTGATACACATTACAGAGTTATTTAGACCCACACCTCATAGCCGTCCATTGACAATCAAAGCACTTCCAGGTAATGCAAAGTGCATTACAGAACTAAGGTATAGCTCAATATAAGTTGACAGATCTCTCAATGCACATTATATAGCTACTGTACTGCACCTTGGAAAAACAAATGGGCTTGATATGCAGTAGAGTTATTTTAGACTCAAAACTCATCTAGCCATTGAAAATCAAATCAAACTAGGCTATATTACAGAATGAAGGTAGGACTAAAGTGTAACGAGAAAAATGGAAGATGCGATTGCAATTGCACACACATCAGTTTCAAGAACAGTACATGGAGATCCTGCATAACAGTATTTTCATTTTGTCTGGAACTAAACTAGATCATTACTTTTTCTGAAAATGTGTCTTTTTTTAAACATACCGTACAATCTGACTTGCTGGGTATGTTGGGTGTGTTGACTGCTGTAGTGTCAAAGACAGATAAGACTAGGTACATCATGATACAGACAGAAATGGCATCAGGTGAGTCCTGTTTAATTTCATACGTGTTGTGACTAGATGTTTGAGAATGAGTAAGTACATGATGAACAATAACTATACTACAGACTTGTGAGAACACCAACCAGCGGGACTATAACTCCACAAACATGCTGGAGGGAAGAAGGAATCTCACAGGGATTTGATAGAAAAGATATTCAAGGGAAACTAGTACATGTGCCTTGCATTGATTGTTGCCTCCGAGTCCAATAGTAGAGTGAAGCACACAAAGTGAATTGAAATCATTGACTGCATGTGTATGTAGTGGGCGAGACCGTTACAGGAAGTAGTTCGACTACGCCACCCCCGGGGGTGGAGCCCCCGGAGGAAATTAATTAGGGGTAGTTACAGATACCCCGGACCAACACACAATGTACCCGCACAATAGATTACCAGGCAAACACAGGTTCGTGCACAATGGAGGCAGAGACAGTGGTGACAATTAATAATTCAAATCTTTATTATTCTTTGCGTTATAAAAATATATCTTTCTCACTCTTTGCAATAAAATATAAAAAGGTACTCACAATTCACAAAGTGCAGTGGGGTGGGTGTGCTATCGCAATCACCCGCAGATCGATAAACACTTGCCCCAAAGTATGTTCACGTTCACAGTAAAGTGCAGGGGTGGGTGTGCTGCCACCACACCCGCGGATCTGTAAACACCTGCCCCAAAGTATGTTCACTAATTCACAATAGGCAACACACCTGGTAGGCCTAAGGCCTTAGAACCCACACTCAGGTTGTCAGACTTTGTTACTAGGGGCTGGCACGGCTAACACATTAGGGCCAATGGCACACCTCAGAATTAACAAAAGAAAAGTAAAGAAATAGTTCACAACAAACAGAAATAATTCACGGCAAACAGAAACAAGAAGAAATCACAGCAAACCATGCAAAATAAATCAAAATCCAATAAGCACATGCAGTTAAATTAGAAATTAGATAATTGAATCAAATAATAAAAAAAGGGAAATTAGGCACAGCAAACGAAAGAAAACGAAATCAAAACATGAGGTAAACCAATGCCAGAGGCTCAGCTCAGTGCAGTCCCCTAGGTATCCCCACACTACCTACACACACACACTCACACGCACCAGCGTACACCAGCTCACACCGAGCCGAGCGCCCACACACACACACACACACACACACACACACACACACACACTGAACCAAAGCGCGCCCACGCACACACACACACGAATGTCCAATTTCCGAGGCCGGAGCAGCAGCCGAAATACGGGTTCCCGGCTTCCAGAGGCACCACACAACCGGGGCTAAAAGTCGCCGCTCGTGCACCTAAACGCGTGGTGTGTCTGACCACGGCCACACGGATACAACCTGCGAGGGAGGAGGAGAGCGTTAGCCAAGCTAGCAGGACACCCACTATCACACGATTCTGCTGCCGAGAGGTTACCTTACCCGGAGATGAGGGTGCACCGATGCGCGATTCTCACAGTCGGAGTGCCAATACAGAGGTACACGGCCGAGGCGCCGGTAGCGACCACACGCTGAAACCATAATAATGGCCGTCGTTAGCAACCATGGTACGAAAACAAACAGTCAGGGCTGGGTAAAGGCACAAGCTAACCCACTATAATACATACCGGCGTGCAGGAGACGGGAAAGGCGCAAGGTAACCGTTGGTATTGTCCACCGAAGTCCTTGCCAGTGGAGAAGCAAGAGATCACTCTAGCCAAGTAAGAGACGCCAAGTTGGAATCACAACCTATAGAACAGCAGACGCGAAGTTAGCCACTAGCTGCTGGCTAGCACATAAACAGCGACAAGAAATGGTCCACATACTCACGAGGACAAGAAATGGTCCACATCTCCTAGATCTGAACTGGACACCGCACTCCTCTCGACGGCGAGGGGAGAAGCAACCACAGCATTCGCCGGTGGCGATGAAACGCGCAAAGGGGAACTTTGCAGGCTTACCGAATACTAGCCACTGGCAGTGTTTATGAAGAGACTTCCCATAAGCCTCTACGAGCGGCGTGGTGACGTGTGCCGCAGCGTCAGACTTCCCTTAAAGGAGCAGCGCTCCATTACAATCTACCCCCCACATGTTGAATCGTCGGCCCGACGATGCAGGTACGCTTTCCCCCCCACTCCCAGATCCAAAATTCCATCAAGAGTTTGAAGTCGCCCCACCAGGCAGCCGATGGGGATTAGAGTGTTGTCCCGCGTTAGACCGGAAAGTCCGGCGTGGGGGCACCTCGCTGCTGCTAGTGCCACGACCGGGTAGCTGAGCGGCCGAACTGCTGGGGGAAGCCTGCGAAGTCCGACGCTGCCCTTCGTTTCCTCCTGAGGTGCCACCCTGGGGTGCATGGGGCTCTGCTGGGACACCCAAGTCAGCATCGCCCACCTGCTCCCCAAGAAGGATATCTTCTTCGCTCGATAGCTCCCCTGAGTCGACAGGGGTAGGTTCGCCTGGTCGGCCCGACCCCGGGGGGGTGTCGGGGGCCAGGGGGCCCACCACTCCTTTCAGCATGCTGCGGTGAACGTGCTTCAGCTTCGTTGGATCGTTGACGGGGGCGATCGTGTACACGGCTCCGGTCTCCGAAGGGGTACGCACCACCATGTGTACCTGGGAGTTCCACACATCTTGGATTTTATTTCGACCTCGCACGCCGAGGTTGCGTACATATACCCGTTGCCCTACTTCTAAAACAGCAGTCTTCACCCGTGCATCGTGTCTGTCCTTGCGATATTCCGCCGCTGCGGCCAAACGCTCCCGAGCCCCATCAAATGCCACTTGAAGCCGGGCCTGATGCTCCTGTATCCAGTCGCACACTCGACCATGGGCCGGTGGCCGAACTCGGCCCAGGAGGAAGTCTACGGGTAGCTGTGGCTCTTGGCCGAACATAAGGAAGTGTGGCGATTCTCCTGTCGCTTGATGCGGGGTGGTATTATAACAGAAGGTTACGTGCGGCAGGCAAGTTGCCCAGTCGCGCTTCCGAGAGGCCGGTAGGGTACGCAGGAGGTTGTGTAGAGTGCGGTTAAATCGCTCACATTGGCCGTTCCCGGCCGGGTGGTACGGGGTAGTTCGGGACTTCTGGACCCCGTACAGCCCGCAAAGCTGCTGAATCAGGGTACCCTCGAAACAGCGCCCCTGGTCGGAGTGGAGCCGACCAGGAATTCCGAACCGGTAGAACCATTCCACAAGCAAGACCTGGGCGACCGTCGAGGCCCGCTGATCCCGGGAGGGGACGGCGATGGAATACTTACTGAAGACGTCCGTGATGACTAAAACGTTCTCCACCCCCCCCGACGTGGGCTCCAAAAGCGTGAAATCCACAGCTACCACTTCGTTGGGCCGAGATGCCAGTAGGTGGCCCATATGCGCGGCGGCTAGAGGAGGCTCCCCTTTGGACTCTTGGCACCTAAGGCACTTTTCACACCATCGGCGCACCTCCGCAAACATGCGGGGCCAGTAACACCGTTGCCCAACCAACTCCAGTGTTCGATTAATCCCCTGGTGGCCATGGTGCTCGTGGAGCTGGTTTAGGACCTCTGATTGCAGGGCAGCCGGCAAAACCAGCTGGAGGCACTCATCACGGCCACTGGGGTGTAGCACTCTCCGGTTTAGGACTCCATCGTTCTCCACAAACCGTTTCCACTGCCGCAACAGGATCAAGGCCAAGGGTGACAGAGCTTCCCGTTCCTCACGAGTAGGCCGCCGACGCGCCTTCCAGAAGGCCAGAATCGGCTGGATAACAGGGTCTCCTTCTTGCAGAGCGCACAGGTCCGGCAAAGGGTAGGAGGGCAGCACCGAAACAACCAACTGAGAGGCGGTGATGCTACCCCCCGGGACAGCGGCCGGTTGCAGCTGACCACCGGGGTCGCTTGCTTGCAGAGTGCGCAGAACCGGCAAAGCGTGGGGGAACAACCCCGAGACACTGGACTGAGAGGCGGTGCCGCCATCTCCCTGAGCCGCTACCTGTTGCAGCAATCTAGGGACCGCTGTACCCGGAACCAGGTCACTCACGTCTTCTTGGTCTGGCTGATTCTGCCGCGACAGGCCGTCCGCATTACCGTTAGATTTACCCGAGCGGTACTTTAATTCAAAATCAAATGATGCAAGCTGTGCGGCCCACCGGTGTTCGACCGCCCCGAGTTTGGAAGTAGTGAGGTGACTCAGGGGGTTATTATCAGTGTACACGACACACTTCTGGCCCAAGAGATATTCGCGAAACTTCTCGGTGACGGCCCATTTTAGGGCGAGGAACTCGAGCTTCATAGAACTGTAATTATTCATATTCCGCTCTGTAGGTCTTAACGTTCTACTGGCGTATGCCACCGGTCGGACTTTGCCGTCCACCTCCTGCGAGAGGACCGCGCCCAGTCCGCAATGGCTGGCGTCGACCTCAAGAATAAATGGGCGGCTAAAGTCCGCGTACGCCAGTACCGGCGCCGACACGAGCCTCCCCTTGAGTTCCTCAAAACTTCTTTCGCAATCCTCTGACCATGTATCAAGAAACTGCTGCCCCGAGGGCTGACGGGAACGGCTCCCGTTCAAGGTGGCCACCAATCGATGCAACGGCGCGGCCAGCTTTGCGAATCCTTCGACGAATCGTCGATAATAGCTGGCGAAGCCTAGGAATGATCGGAGCTCCGACACATTGGCAGGTCGCCGCCATGTGGCCACTGCCTCCACCTTGCCAGGGTCGGTAGAGACACCGTGCTGGGAGATCACATGTCCCAAGTACTGAACCTCCGGCTTAAAGAACGCGCACTTCCCTAATTTAGCCTTCAGCCCCTCCGACTGCAACCGGGTCAAGACCATCTCCAGGCGCTGTAGATGTTGCGCCACGGTGGACGAGAAGATCACGATGTCGTCAAGATACAGTAGAACGGAATGACACTGTTGGTCGCCGAACATACGTTGCATTAATCGTTGAAATGTACCTGGTGCATTGCACAGGCCAAAAGGCATTCTGTTCCATTCGAACAACCCGAAGGGGGTACAGAATGCCGTTTTGGCCCGATCACCTTCTGTCACGGGGACTTGGTTGTACCCACTGGCTAAGTCCATCGTAGAAAACCAGCGGGCACCTGCCAACATGTCCAATGTCTCCTCGATCCGAGGAAGCGGAAAGGCGTCCTTCCGAGTTCGGGCATTTAACAGGCGATAGTCGACACAGAGTCGCAAGCTCCCATCCTTCTTCCGGACTAGAACAATGGGAGAAGCGAATGGACTACTGCTTTCTCTGATGACCTTCGCCTGGAGGAGCTGGTTGATATGGGTTTTTACGGCCTCGTAGTCGGAAGGGGGCAATGCGCCGGTAACGCTGCCGGACCGGTGTCGGATCCAACAGCGGGATGTCATGCGAGATTAGGGAAGTGCAACCCAAGTCGCCCTCATGGGCGGAGAAGACCGAAGAGTACCTCAGAAGCAGGGCCCTGACCTCAGCCTGTTCCTCGGCAGGCAGGGGTAACAAGTCCACTGCGCGGATTTGTGTCTCCAAAGGCGACGGGGCAGGCGCCTGAGGGTCAGTAATGGCGGCCACGGAACGGACCTCCACCACGTCCCGTGGCAAGCTGATGATCGACACAGCATTCACCTGTCCGAGTCTAGTACGAGGGTACAGCAGGACGTCCGTACAACCGACGTTGACTACAGGGATCTGCACCAAGCCACGGGTCACCTGCACCAAGGCAGGGGACACCAGCAACCCCCCGGGCAACCCCCGGTCCGTTGGCTCAAAGAGGGTTCCAAGCCCTGAATGTTGCTCAGGGCAGGTGGCAGGAATCAACTTCATGGTCCCCCCCGGAACCCGCCATGGCGCACGGCCCCGGACATTCACCACGCCGCTGGTCTCGGGGGTGGGCCGGATTTCAGCCTGATGACAGTGTTGCAGCGCTTTCAGCACCGGTCGAGGGGCAGTTGACACTGATGGAAGATCGAAAAGCGTGGGACCGTGCCGCCCAAAAAGTTCCTTATAACACTTGCCGATAACATTCATACCAAGAACCCCAGGGACCACGGAAGCCGTGCCCCCTGGGGGGTCGCGAACGACCAGAACACCGCAATCAGGCATACTCTTCCCGCAAAGCTCAATATTCAGCTCCAAGTAGCCCAAGTAAGGAATCTCTAGGCCGTTGGCCGCTCGGAGCTGCAGCCAGTGACATGAGCGTAAACGCTCCTGCCCCAAAGATTCGAAGTTGGCAGCGAAGAAACTTTCAGTGACGGTGGACACCATAGACCCAGTGTCAATGAGACAGGGGACCTGAACCCCGCCCATCCGGACGAGCAGATGTGGACAGTTAGAAAGTAACGCCTCGGCGGCATTGGGAGGGTCGAGGGCATTACGTGAGCCAAGAGAGGCCCCCCCCGGACTGTGACTCCTCAGTCCGGTGGGCGTCAGTTTCCCGAGGGCTGGTTCGGTTGGAGGGGCCCATTCTCCGAAAACCCGGAGCCTCTACGGGAGGGTGCTTGTGGGGGCCCCACCACTCGTTCTCCGTCACAATCCGCAGCAATATGGCCTATCGCACGACAGCGCCAGCAGGCAAGGGGTCCCTCCCGAGGAGACCGACCTCGCCTCCGTGGCTCCCCCTGTGTGGCCGCACCCCGAGAAAGATGCTGCAACTGAGCCTGTTGATTTTGCACCATTTCCATGAGCTTCGCCATGTCAGCCTGCAACTTCTCCATATCAGATCTGGTCGGCGCCCCACCACGGGGATCCATGCTTACGGCGCAAGAGGTACCAGGGACCCCAAGGGAGCGATCGAGTGAAGATAAGGAAAAGCTACGCGGCCGCTGCGGTTCGGCGGCGCCCTCCCGTTCCCAACGCATGGCTTCCTTACGCACCACGATCAAAGTGGCTAACGGCGTGGTCCGAATGAAACTCTTCAAGTGACGACGCAAGGCGCCCTCGTTAACATGCTCCACAAACTGATCACGCAGAAGAACGTCAGCGTTAAGAATTCCCTCAGGCGCATTTCGTCTAACCTTATCAATAAGGGTCATTAATGCGATTGAAAACTCTAGCAGTGTCTCTCCCTCTTGCTGTTTTCTCGAAAAGAACGCCTCCTGCAAGGCCACGTATGACTGTGGGCAACCGTAAAGCTCCTGTAAAATTTCAAAAATTTTCTCTGGGTTTTTCTTTTTCTTCTCTCGGCCTATAGCGGATCTCATCCCGTGCCTCGCCATCCAAGTGATCGTAAAGAAAATAGGCTCTCTCGGCAGCAGAAAAATGGCGCGCCCGCATACATGCCTCCGCCTCCTCCTTCCACGCCTCGATACTTATGCCCCCATTTCCCCTAAACAATGGGCACTTCTTTTCCCTTGGGACAAAGACCAAACGTTCTGTAGCGGACCCTGCCGGGGCGCTACCATTTAGTGTGCTCGTACTTGTGGCCCGCTGGGCGAGGGAGGCCTTTAAGCGCTCATTCTCGGCTCTTACCTCAGCCAACTCATCCCTAATCTCTTGTGCGTCACGCGACATGCTGCGGAAACCGATCAAGACAAATTTGGAAAATGCAAAAACTCACAGGGATGGCTGGTCCAAATCTCGAGAGAGAGGCGGTCTCCCAACCTCGGCTGCTGCTCCGCTTCTACAGGAAAAACACAAACTCACAGCGCTTATTCAGTGGTGCTCTCCCTTTCAACCAACCACATACATACACTCATTCAACCATTGACCATATGACAAATTTCTATTACAAAGAGTGACAAAGCAAAAACCTAAAAAAATGAAACCAGTGTCTCTGCTCCTATGCCAATCCTGCCCGACTATAAGCCAAAATGTAGTGGGCGAGACCGTTACAGGAAGTAGTTCGACTACGCCACCCCCGGGGGTGGAGCCCCCGGAGGAAATTAATTAGGGGTAGTTACAGATACCCCGGACCAACACACAATGTACCCGCACAATAGATTACCAGGCAAACACAGGTTCGTGCACAATGGAGGCAGAGACAGTGGTGACAATTAATAATTCAAATCTTTATTATTCTTTGCGTTATAAAAATATATCTTTCTCACTCTTTGCAATAAAATATAAAAAGGTACTCACAATTCACAAAGTGCAGTGGGGTGGGTGTGCTATCGCAATCACCCGCAGATCGATAAACACTTGCCCCAAAGTATGTTCACGTTCACAGTAAAGTGCAGGGGTGGGTGTGCTGCCACCACACCCGCGGATCTGTAAACACCTGCCCCAAAGTATGTTCACTAATTCACAATAGGCAACACACCTGGTAGGCCTAAGGCCTTAGAACCCACACTCAGGTTGTCAGACTTTGTTACTAGGGGCTGGCACGGCTAACACATTAGGGCCAATGGCACACCTCAGAATTAACAAAAGAAAAGTAAAGAAATAGTTCACAACAAACAGAAATAATTCACGGCAAACAGAAACAAGAAGAAATCACAGCAAACCATGCAAAATAAATCAAAATCCAATAAGCACATGCAGTTAAATTAGAAATTAGATAATTGAATGAAATAATAAAAAAAGGGAAATTAGGCACAGCAAACGAAAGAAAACGAAATCAAAACATGAGGTAAACCAATGCCAGAGGCTCAGCTCAGTGCAGTCCCCTAGGTATCCCCACACTACCTACACACACACACTCACACGCACCAGCGTACACCAGCTCACACCGAGCCGAGCGCCCACACACACACACACACACACACACACACACACACACACACTGAACCAAAGCGCGCCCACGCACACACACACACGAATGTCCAATTTCCGAGGCCGGAGCAGCAGCCGAAATACGGGTTCCCGGCTTCCAGAGGCACCACACAACCGGGGCTAAAAGTCGCCGCTCGTGCACCTAAACGCGTGGTGTGTCTGACCACGGCCACACGGATACAACCTGCGAGGGAGGAGGAGAGCGTTAGCCAAGCTAGCAGGACACCCACTATCACACGATTCTGCTGCCGAGAGGTTACCTTACCCGGAGATGAGGGTGCACCGATGCGCGATTCTCACAGTCGGAGTGCCAATACAGAGGTACACGGCCGAGGCGCCGGTAGCGACCACACGCTGAAACCATAATAATGGCCGTCGTTAGCAACCATGGTACGAAAACAAACAGTCAGGGCTGGGTAAAGGCACAAGCTAACCCACTATAATACATACCGGCGTGCAGGAGACGGGAAAGGCGCAAGGTAACCGTTGGTATTGTCCACCGAAGTCCTTGCCAGTGGAGAAGCAAGAGATCACTCTAGCCAAGTAAGAGACGCCAAGTTGGAATCACAACCTATAGAACAGCAGACGCGAAGTTAGCCACTAGCTGCTGGCTAGCACATAAACAGCGACAAGAAATGGTCCACATACTCACGAGGACAAGAAATGGTCCACATCTCCTAGATCTGAACTGGACACCGCACTCCTCTCGACGGCGAGGGGAGAAGCAACCACAGCATTCGCCGGTGGCGATGAAACGCGCAAAGGGGAACTTTGCAGGCTTACCGAATACTAGCCACTGGCAGTGTTTATGAAGAGACTTCCCATAAGCCTCTACGAGCGGCGTGGTGACGTGTGCCGCAGCGTCAGACTTCCCTTAAAGGAGCAGCGCTCCATTACATGTAGAGCAGGTGGGGTCCTGATCTCTATCTTGGAAAGTAATTTCCTTTTCAGTGTTATTTCATAAAGGCTGGCCAATCATGCACATTGATACTGTTCAAAGGGCGGCATGTCTGGGTAACACACAGCATGACCTGACATTAAATCCAAACAACAAAGCTGGAAAAAAGAACCTCCATGTCATCTTCCTGGATCTTGCTGATGTCTTTGGCGCCATACCCCATGAGCTTCTCCGAGTGATGTGCCTCCCCATTTAAGAAAGTGCCCATTTGAACAGGAACTGGAAAGAGGACTTTCAGCTTACATCAAGATGTGGCTTGAAGTTTCAAGATGTCCATTACCAATCTCACAACTTGCAGTGCACCAAGGCATGGCTACAGATGACACTGAATTCAGACATACTGTATTGTGAGATCAGTGGTGAGGGAAAAGGCATCACTTGTGGTTATTTAGTGTAATTGGAGACCTGCGATGGGAATGAGGCAGCATCAGCTCCCAAGAAGGCTGGAGATATTGGTGTATCCTTCAGTTTCCTATTCATACAGCCATTTCCTTTGAAGATTGCCCCCACATGCCCTCAGACAACCAGCTCATTATTTAGTACATTGTACCATAGAAAGGTACATCGCAGCCGGGAAATTGAAGTCTGCATTGAAGAAGTTAGATGCAGAAGGTTTGTGGCAATATACATCACCAAAACGTCTGAGGGATGTGGGAAGCAAGGGTCTCATAGCCACCAAAAGCACAGGTATGATCACCCTGTCACTTCCCAGTATAGTCAGCCTGCCATCAGCAGCTAAAGTGCTTAAATAAACTTTTGATGGCATTTTTTGTTAAAAGTTGGCAACCATGCCAGAAGTTATCAGCATGGGCTAAGGTTTCAGAATCACCTGGTTGCCAACACGGAACTTGACCTTTGAGGTCAAATATGAAGGTCAAGAGGTCAACCACGGTCAAATAACAGTGTTATGTAGTTAAAAATTGTTACAAAGTTGTTAAAAGTGGGCTACCATGCCAGAAGCCATCAGCAAGGACTAAGGATTCAGAATCAACTTGTTGCCAACACTGAACTTGACCTTTAGGGTCAAATTTGAAGGCCAAAAGGCCAAAAACAGGGTATTTTCTTGCTAGTCTTTGTTGGGAACTGTATATTCATGGAATTCTTTTTCAAAAGTTGGCAACCATGCCAGAAGTTATCAGCATGGGCTAAGGCTTCAGAATCACCTGGTTGCCAACATGGAACTTGACCTTTAGGGTCAAATCTGAAGGTCAAAAGGTCAAACACGGTCAAATAACAGTATCAATATGTTATTTAGTTACAAATTGTTTTTAAAAAAAGATGTTAAAAGTGGGCAACCATGCCAGAAGTCATCAGCATGGACTAAGGATTCAGAATCAACTTGTTGCCAACACGGAATTTGAGCTTTAGGGTCAAATTTGAAGGTTAAAAAGGTCAAACACTATGTATTTTAAGGTTTGACTTTTTGGGGGACTGTGTTCGTGGAAATCTTTTTCAAAAGTTAGTAACCATGCTAGAAGTTATCAGCATGGACTAAGGTTTCAGAATCACCTGGTTGCCAAGAGGGAATTGACCTTTAAGGTCAAATATGAAGGTCAAAAACAATGTATTTTCTGGTTAGTCTTTTTTGGGGATCTTTATATCCATTAAATTATTGTTTTCAAAAGTTGGCAACCATGCTAGAACGTATCAGCATGGACTAAGGTTTCAGAATCACCTGGTTACCATATGGAACTTGACCTCTAAGATCAAATTTGAAGGTCAAAAGGTCAACCGAGATCAATAAAAAATCTGTTTTTTGGTGATGTGCTTTCATAAAATAGTTGTTTGCATGGTACTGTATATTGAGGCCTATAATTTAATGTTTGATTTGGCTTATCATGGTGGGGCTCTGGCCTGTCATCCTTAGACATTCATCATAGCTCATTAGCATAAAATTAACTTAAACTTGTATTTTTTAAATTTTCATTCTGGTCATCTCAATTACTTTATTCTTCTTTGTGAAGCACATTAAGCTGCTGGTATGAAATGGGATATGCCTTGGCTCACCAGTGAATTTGCTTCTTTCCTTAGAAAAAATAATGACTTCAGTTATTTCTGATGTGTTTCAAATGGTTATAGCAATGAAGGACACTTGCTGATTTGCTATGTCATATCATGGTTAGGAAATAACCTACAGTAAGAGTAGAGCAAGTATTGCACACTTCTCTTGATGTTCTCATGACTACTGTAGAATGTTCTGTTGCAATTTCCCAGGCTTGAGTTTTTGTGTCACCTGTATAAAGCACCATGCTTATCTTTGAGTATTGATCGACTATTTTCAGAAGACAAAAGGGCGATTGATATGTTACCACCAAGTGATGCATATGGATTGCATCTTGCATAAGCAAATCAGCAGGAAAATGTATGGCTGCAGTCTGACAAAGTACATATTAACAAAGACACTGAGGAGACAGGTGGTTGGACAGTTGTAGACTTGATGGCTGTGTGGTAAAGGAAACCTCCAGTTCCACATAGTAGCTTAGGACTGATAAGATGTGGTTGTGGAACCAAGTGGGCAATACATGCCTGCAGTTGCCTGAGGAATGGACAGCCCTGTATACCTGCATGTGATTAAAATGTAGAATGTTTAAACGCCGTAGGGATAGAACATGATCTGGATGACACAACCTTTTTGTAATAACAGCAACAATAGCTTCTTTAAATACATAAATATCCAGTATGTACTGACATCACATATGAATTTGAAGTATTGTTTTAATTATTATTGAAGTAAAGAAACAATATGATCAATTACATTCTTGTTATTGACAATTTGCAATAATCACTTTCACTCATACCCTAATAATTAAGACTATATAACTTCTAAATATACAGTCCCCTAAAGTATTGGAACAGTAAGGGAAATTTCCTTGTTTTTGTTGTTCACTGAAGACTTGGGTTTAAAGGGGCTCTAAGTAGAATTAAAAGGTTAATTAATCACTGTCCCGAGTCATCTGATACTTACAGTAGGTGAAGTGTGACTCTCGCGACCACTTCCACCGTCCACTGTCAGAAAACCCCAAATGCAACTTTTGACAGCGCTGTCCGCTTCGGGAGAAACCTCATCAAAACAGTGTTTTATTTTCTTTACAATTATTTGTTCCAATACTTTCACTCACCTAAAATGATTTAAATAATATGAAATATCTCCTCCAGGTACTAATTATTCAATACATAATGCAAACAAGTTGTATTTTATGAAAGCACATCACAAAAAAAAAAAAAAAACATTTTTTAAATTTTTTTTTTTACCCCGGTTGACCTTTTGACCTTCAAATTTGACCTTAAAGGTCAGGTTCCATGCTGGCAACCATGGACCATGAAACCTTAGTCCATGCTGATAACTTCTAGCATGATTGACAACTTTTGAAAAAGAATTCCATGAATATGAAGCCCCCCTCCAAAAAAGGCAAACCAGAAAATGCATTGTTTTTGACATTCAAATTTGACCTTAAAGGTCAAGTTCCATGTTGGCAACCAGGTGATTCTGAAACCTTTGTCCATGCTGATACCATCTAACATGGTTGCTTACATTTGAAAAAGAATTCCATGAATATACAGTTCCCAAAATAGACTAACCAGAAAATACATTGTTTTTGACCTTTTGACCTTTAAATTTGACCCTAAAGGTCGAGTTCCGTGTTGGCAACAAGTTGATTCTGAATCCTTAGTCCATGCTGATGACTTCTGGCATGGTTGCCCACTTTTAACATCTTTTTAACAATTTTTAACTAAATAACAGTGTTATTTGACCGTGGTTGACCTTTTGACCTTCATATTTGACCTTAAAGGTCAAGTTCCGTGTTGGCAACCAGGTGATTCTGAAACCTTAGCTCATGCTGATAACTTCTGGCATGGTTGCCAACTTTTAACAGAAAATGCCATCAAACATATATTTTGGGGGCTTGGCAGGCTGACTAGTAAGGGTTTACAGTATGAAGTTCAAAGACACCCTCAAAAGCCAGAGGAACTGAGCCAGAGGCCCTTAAGCCTGGCTCAAACTACACGACTAGCGATTGTGTGTCCGGTTTTGGCATCGGGGTGCACCGCACACTAGAAGAGAATCGCAACTGTCAATCTTGTCGCTGCTCACAGTCACCTCACGACGAGGAAATCTTTCCCGACAATCGCTTGCGATGGTCCTGGGGGGTAACGTTCCAGCGATTGTCGTAAGGGGGGTTTTCAGCCGAGAATCGGTGCGATAGTCGTGTAGTTTGAGCCAGGCTTTAGTGTCATGTGTTCTAAAATCAACTCATTACTCAGAAATTGAAACTGTTCATGAAACTTACCCCTATCATTCTCCAATTTGTTGCGCCAACAACCAGCAATCACCAATGATGCTGACTGGATGGGGGAAAAGAAAGAAGAAAGGGGAAGAAAACAAATGGCAAACAGCTCCTAAATTCAACTTCATCATTTATCATTCACCATGTTTTCTATACAGCTATAGCGCAAACACTGAATCTCTTCATGACTGGGTTTTTGGAAGACTAGATATAATAGCCCAACCTGGCTGATTATGATAATAGTGATGGAGATTTTGAAAATTATAATTCACACACATTATAATTTGTTAAAACAACATACCATAGGTGCAATTGCCATGTTATGTGTGAAGGATTCTGAATGCACTATTTGCTTTCTTTTCATTGAACAGTCATTGTGTCATTAAATTCTCATTTCTTCTTTTGCAAATGCCATTCTGAGAGTTATGTATCCTCTTGACCTCTTGCCTTGTTCTAATTAATCTTGTTTTCAAACACTTGAGTGTCCACCTCCTGTAGACTCAAGTTGAGCCATTTTTGCAACCAAGACACTATGGTCTCTATCAAGATCTAATATGCCTGGTCAGCCATTGAATAGTACTTTCTGAAAATAACATCCACATGCCCATCAACTAGTCATCCACACGGTGTCAGAAACTTTTTCCATAACTGCAAGTAGGCTATATCATAAAAGGAGACCAGGCAACAGTTTTTCACTTCATGGGTGACCCAATACTACCAGTGCTTATGGGTTTGAGGTTCAACAAAACAAAATTGCCAAAAGAAAATCTCATTTCATGTAAAGAAGTAAGCGTTATCAAGTTTGTATTGATAGCACTCTGGCCCATTTTAGGACATCTTAGCATGCATCTCCAGCACATGCCTACCCTCACATTAATTTATTAGAAATATAGTGTAAATGTGTCCTGGCCCACTGACTGAAAAAAAAAATATTTAACAGAATGTATGTAGGCTTTCTAAAGATCCACTGGATGTGACATTTGTGTTGTGATATCTCCCAACTTCCTACACTCCTCTACCTTAGTTCTACAATGTAATTGCAGAATTTGCATTTGCAATGCATTTCAATGGTCAGCATCTAAAGTACCTGAATTATGTGCATTTAGCAATCTAATCCATATATTTTCCAAAGGTTCATAATGTGCATTTAAACACTTCCTAACTTCCTCTATCCCTACATAAGCTCTGCAAAGTCCTAAAGATTTCATACTTTTAAATGCATTGATTTTTAATGGACGGCCTTGAGTTGTGGGTCTAAAATGGGTTATTTGTAGTAAGCTATCCAATCCATATATTGTCTTAGGTCTATACACTGTAGATGTGATATAATGTGCATTGAGGCATCTCACAACTTCCTACATTCCACTATACCTTAGTTATGTAATGTGCTTTGCATTACATTGAAATGCATTGATTTCCATTGAAATCCATTGGACAGTTATGGGTTTTTGGCCTAAATAGGTGTATAATTTACATTAAACTAGCAAACCCATATATTTTCTGAATGCCCACACCCTACAGATATGATATAGCAATCGTTGGGATTTGACCCACCCTCCTACAGGTTTCTGCATCAATCTAACCTTGCATTATATTGCTGAAAAAGTGTACGACGGATACATTTTGACTTATATAATTCATAGGAAAGTACATTATCCATCAAACCTGTATATTTTTAAAATCCCTAAGGTGTCTACATGTGATGTAACATCAATAAAAACATATACCATCATCACAGACACTTGCATACGCCTACATTCATATACAGGCATGTATTGCAAAATGCACTGGGTGTCATTATAAAAGTGAGTAAAAATATAAGAAAGCTACCACTTCCAGAGGGCTATCATACCAAATAATGTCCCTCAGGCATGGAGGATTACAAAAAACATTGATAGACTTTGCCACCCCAGGTGATACCAATATGTGAAAATTTGGCCTCTGGCTCATGTACTAACTGGAGGATGAGGTTCCTCAAGCTCAGGCGACAGGTGGTCCTGTATATGGGAATCGGCTACAGTCAGTCTAGCTCCAAAAGAGCCAAATCATAATTGCAGTGGTAATGGTTCCTACTTTTTTTTTTTTACTGATCCTTAAGCCCCCTCGCATCACATATTAAACATATCTAGGCCTACCCATTATTTGACCATCTGAAAAAAAAAAAAAATCAAAGGCCATATATATTGGTTACCCACATTAAGGTGAATATTTTTCTGAAGTTTTCTGAAATATGATGATTAAATATGCAAATGAGCTCTGAAATGTGTGACAGGCTACTCTGTGGTAATAGAACATAAAACAACTTGCAATAGTAGGCTCATGGTTGATGCATTATAGGCCTATTGATCCTTTAACCCCTCTGCAATAGTAGGCTAATGGTTGATGCATTATATTGATCCTTTAACCCCTCTGCAATAGTAGGCTCATGGTTGATGCATTATAGGCCTATTGATCCTTTAACCCCTCTGCATTAGCCTACAAAAAAAATACCCTCATCAATTTAGTACACTAGGTCAAATCGAGTGGCAAATTGCTTTGAGAATCTGCTAGGCCTACGTCTAAAAAAGTATTATCAAAAAGGGAGTCTAATAAGGCACTCTTCTTGTGCAAAAATATTAAAAATCCTTTCTTTAAACATGGCTATTAAGTTTAAAAACATGAGAGCAGAGACCCATGCGTAGCGGCGCAGAGCCTTCCTCAGGAACACTGCATACAGTATAATCATAATGTAATGACGAATAACTGGACCCTGTGTACCCGGTGTGCAGGCGTGCGTGCGTGTGTGCGTGTGTGTGTGTGTGTGCGTGCGTGCGTGCGTGCGTGCGTGTGTGTGTGTGTGTGTGTGTGTGTGTGTGTGTGTGTGTGTGTGTGTGTGCGTGCGAGTGTTTGGTGTAGTAGGCCCACACTGAGCTGAGATTCAATGTTGAGACTACACGTTCTGCGAAAGAGTGAGAGCAAACCTCATGACTAGATAGTGTGTGTGTGTGTGTGTGTGTGTGTGTGTGTGTGTGTGTGTGTGTGTGTGTGTGTGTGTATGTGTGTATGTGTGTGTGTGTCTGATCATTCATGTTGCACACGTGCACACACTCACACACACACACACACACACACACACACACACACACACACACACACACACACACACACACACACACACACACACACACACACGCACACACTAAGAGCAGATTGATTGAATTAAACAAAAAAGTTGTTTTAACCAATCTGTTTGATAAGTATATGTCCGATGAATTTATTAGTCATATAACTGACTAGACTTTTGTTTAAAAAACAGTCCACAGTCCAAACCTACACCTTTGCAACCCCTAGATTGAAAGAACAATTCCCTATCCACTAGACCAGGGCTGCCTCATAACTGTGGAGCTGCTGCTCTCATCAACAAACAACTGGCAGAGTTAGCCTTCTCATCAACTCTGGCAGAGTTAGCCTTCTCATCAACACTATATGTTGCTGTTCCTTGGCTGACTCGTCAGGCGTTATACATCCCTGCTGTGCCCATGGCGACTGTTGCCCTGGCAACCGTTGCCCAACCAGCAGAGGCTTCGCTTGCCAACAAGCAATACATGGCACCTGCTTCAATATTACTGTAGTGTCTTAAGATTTCTGAGATCAGCACGTTTACAGCAGTTCGGTACAAGTTGGCAATGAAAGTGTTGTATTGCCCGAGACACCAACAAAAATATCCCCCTACTTCCTCCAGCAGACGCTTAAGATTATTAGGCCAATCAAGTGTGTGTTTGTCCAATAAATCCCCATAAGATTCATATAGCAGCCTCTTTGCACATTTCATTCGTTGCTAAAAAAAATACTTAACTACATCATAACAACACTGCTATGACAGATGGCCAGAAAGGGACACTGTGTGAGATTTTTAGTTGTTTATTTCTAGAATTCATGCTGCCCATTCACTAATGTTACCTTTTTCATGAATACTTACCACCACCATCAAATTCTAAGTATTCATTATGACTGGGAAAATTGCACTTTTCATACATTTTTAGCTGCAAAAATGACTCTAATTGGACCATACTAGAATATGTTTGTTTATTACTTAAAAAACTTTCATGTAAACAACAAATTTGGCAATTGGCAGCCCAGTTTCAATGAGCAGTATAGTTGCTTTTTGACCATTTCCTGCACAGTGTCCCTTTAAGTGGCTTGTCGTGTTCGTTCTCTCAGACACCAAAATGTAGGTTTGATCATTACAATTCAGATGCATCTGTGTTTCGTGCTTGTTGTTATTTACAAGTAAGCACAGAGCACATTCTCTCTCAGGGCCCTGACCACACCACTCTCCCCCTCCATCAGGACCCCTACTGAGGCAGCATCTGCTCCAGAGCTGCACTGCCATATGTACAGACTTATTGGGTATTCTACTACTACTATTATTATTATTGCTATGATATGTATTCTATTATTTCCCCAATATGTTAAATATTCAATGATAAATGTTAAATTGTTATTTATTACTATCACTTATTGTTAATGGTTGTCACTGGTCCATCACTGTCACTCACCAATGCTAGGCTACGTAATGCTCAGTACTTCATCACTTTACTGTTATTGGTCCATCACTGTTGCTTGTCCTGTCTTGCACTTTGATGTCAGTCTGTAAATGTCAGTCCTGTGTACGTCTATGTCCTTTCATGGTATAGAGAGAGAGAAATGTAATTTCATTTTCCTTGTATGTCTTGTGCATATGTGCATATGTGCACTTCAGGAACTACGTTTCCATGCGCATGCACATTAGTTACACTCTGAAACATAGTGCCCTAAGTGCACAAGTGTGCCATCTGAGATCCACACTAGTCTCATTTCTATTCCACCCTGACCTGCTGTACTGAGAGTAGTACACAGCCATAGGTCTACAGTCTAATGGTCAGAGGGCGCCACCTACTGGTAATAAATATATTTTGCCCATTTATGCATTACAGCATGGTGCTCTCCCCAAACCCTGTTCTTACCTAGTCTCAGGACTACACTGGGACAAACAAATGAGACCGGGCATTTTCAGCCAAAACCGGTCCTATGACACCAGTTGAAGTCATAGATTACCACCAGCTGTTTTGAACACAACAGCTGAAACGAATATTCAAATCTGACTCGGAGAGATCATCTGTAGCGGCATGAGTACTTATAGCCTCCCGCTACATTGAGGGGAGGAACAGGCCAAAGGCCAAAATCATCAACAGACAGACCAGGGTCTGGGTCAGGTTAGTGTCTGGAATGGCCGGATGTAGCGTTGACAGAGGAGGTTGAAGTTTGCAAGGTCCACCTGGTTTATCCAGTCACTAATGTTTGGACATGACATGTAATCTGCCTGTATGTAATGTGTCATTGTTCACCAGCTCGCTGATTAGTCATGTTGTCCGGTGACATTAGTCTCCACTACAGAAGGCCCGTCCACGACACAACACGGAGGGACATGTGAATTGACTGGAGCTTACACATAGGAGGCGAAGCCAGCGAAGCGAAGAGAGGCGAAATCCAACCGTCATCAGGTCGTCGCGGCAAATCAAATGGAATGGAACAGTTAGGCTATGTTGTTGATTTGATTGGGCCGCGACAGGCGAATTCACTTCTCATTTGCATAACATTAAACTTTCTTCAATAATTTAGTTTCGCTTCGCTCCTGTTCGCTTGCCTTCACCTGCCTCTGCCTGCCTCATAGGAATGAATGGCAAAGTTCGCAAATTCGCTTGTATATGTCCTTACCGTTAGGGATGGCCAGCCCAGCAAACCCTGCAGTAGTCCTGTATGTAACCGACAGCAACCAGCAGAGTTCGGCGGTAGAACGTTAGTAAACCTCCCTCCCTCCCTCTCTTCCTCTAATTAGTCACGCCCAGTGATTGGATACTCTTTGGTGAACTCTACGGAATATCCAATCACTGGGTGTGACTAATCAAGAGTATCCAATCACTGGGTGTGACTAATTAGGCTGATACACTTGGGAGTGCACTGCACTAGGTTTTGAGAAAGGCCCAGAGAATGAATGGACGGTCTGAGCAAGAAACGTAACAAGAAACGTCATTTCAAATTCGTTGTATGAGCAGTGCATGTAAAGAAATTGACAATAAAACCGACTTGACTTGACTTGATGCCTCACCCGTGCAAGGGGGCAGCCCCCAATGGCGCCCCAAGGGAGCAGTGCGATACCATGACAAGGGTATCTCAGTCATGGAGGAGGATGGGAGAGCACTGGTTAATTGCTCCCCCCACCAACCTGGCGGGTCGGGAGACAAACTCGTAACCTTTGATTACAAGTCTGACGCCCTAACCGCTCACCCATGACTGCCCATGATATATACTCAGGGCCGCTGTCAGCTTTGGTCAGGCTGGGACAAGGCCATCTGAAAAGTCCCCCACTCAATAAGTAATGAGGACCCGATTCTGGGCCCCCTTCTCTCCCTGGGCCCGGGGCAACTGACCCCTTTGTCCCCCCCCTGTCAGCTTCCCTGTATACTCGTACTTGATATCACACAGTTGTGTTACACAGTGGTAAATAATAACTGCAGTTATTCCACTATACCTACTGGGTTTTTATTTTATTTTTTTTACTTATTATTTACCTATTATTTGTCTTCTACAACATACAAGTATTGCCTGGTCTTGTTATGTCTTGTTTTGTCATGGGTCATTTCACGTGAGTGAAAATGGGGTGCTACCTTGCTACTAAAAAGGCACACCAAGTATGATTGAAATCCGGGTCGGTCGGGTCCCAAAGTGTCTGATTTCACGTGAAATGACCCTCATGTCTTTTGAGAATGACGCAAAAGGCAATTTTCTGTTTCATGTATATAATAAAGTATTATCTTATCTTCTTCTTGTCTGGTCTAATAGCCTATTCAGTGAATGTGTTGTCCAGTTTGGCACATTGCTCCTCATGAATACATTCTGACACAGACAATTGACCTGTAGCCTAGAGCAGAAGAGTAGAAGCTCTTTATTGTCATCAAACAAGTTCATTCAGATGTCATTTGCAAAGTACAGATATAAGTAGCCCAATTAGGTAGGTTAAATGAAGTAAGCAATAGGTATTAAAACATTATAAATAAATAAAAATCAGGTGGACACCAATTCATAAGCAGACCAATATCACCCAAGCTTGTTGAGTTTGTTTTGATACATTATTCAATTACACAGTAGCCCACATTAGGCCGCTACTACTACATTATATGCGCTCGTACACACACACGTACACACACACACACACACACACACACACACACACACACACACACACACACACACACACACACACTACTGTACATTAGGCCGCCCCTACATGATATGCGCGCTGCCTGTCTCGAGCCCCCTGGAGCTGCGCAGCCGCTCTGACGTCTGCGCCGATGCAGGTCCTGCGTGCTGCGTAATGCAAGCCGACCAATCAGCGCGCAGATGCACGCAGGAGTGCTGCGCAGACCTCGCCAAAGAGCGCAGCCATGATTCTCCCCCGACTGCCTGAAAAATTGTAGCCTGCAAACAATCGTTTGACATTTCATCACAATCTACTAAGTACTTCTGCGCCGGTAATATACAAATTTAAAGAGCACATTATACTTTTTCCCGTCTCTGAATGAAGTTGTAAAAACTGCTTCTGCGCAGCCGAATCTGTAAGTTTAGGCTGTTCAGTATTCCGTA
>NC_085858.1:56674332-56684332 GCF_034702125.1 Engraulis encrasicolus | reverse complement strand
TATTACTGTAGCCTCTTACTGCAGATGGGGTCGCCGGCGGGCCTACTCACTATTACTGTAGCCTCTTACTGCAGATGGGGTCGCCGGCGGGCCTATTCACTATTACTGTAGCCTCTTACTGCAGATGGGGGCGCCGGCGGGCCTACTCACTACTACCGTAGCCTCTTACTGCAGATGGGGGCGCCGGCGGGCCTACTCACTACTACCGTAGCCTCTTACTGCAGATGGGGGCGCCGGCGGGCCTACTCACTATTACTGTAGCCTCTTACTGCAGATGGGGGCGCCGGCGGGCCCATTCACTATTACTGTAGCCTCTTACTGCAGATGGGGGCGCCGGCGGGCCTACTCACTATTTGCTGAAAATACTCCTTCATATCATACATCATGAAACTACATCATATCATAACAACATTGCTATGACAGTGCCGAGAGCCTTAAGTAACAGATTAAGACATAGACATTACAATTTTGGTGACAGTAAGGTTATAACATAGGTGCTGCGCTAAGGGGTTAACTATCATACTACCACACCACTTTAACAGTGCACAGGGCCTTTAGTAATACATTACTACCACAGCACTACACCACTTTAACAGTGCACAGGGCCTTTAGTAATACATTACTACCATAGCACTACACTACTATGACAGTGCACAGGGTCTTTAGTAATACATTACTACCATAGTACTACACAGTGGCGGCTGGTAGTCTGTCAAACAGGGGAGGCTGTTCAATTACAATATGTCCAGAACGCGAAAAAAAAAAGGGGGGGGGGGCTAGGGGGGGGGTCAATTTCGACACACATCTTACATTGGTCCTGAGCCACATATGGCTACACACACTAAAGAACTTCTGTTGAAACAAATGTGTTAATCGTTAAGCATTATCCCCCTTGTAGCCTATTCATAGGAAAATGTTTTTTTTTTAATTTTTATTATTATATTTAGGTTTAACTCCGCCACATAATCATGTAATGTTTGCCTTTGTTGTCTTTTTTTCATTACTGGGTGCACAGCTTAACTACCACTAGAGGATGGAAAATCTTTAATTATTTAGCAGACATTGCTAACACAGTAAGAAACGGGACTAGTTGATCAGACACCACGAAAGCTCAAAAGAAACGGTTGTTCTTCCCTACCTTTTTCACCAAGTCAATATTAGGCAGTGCTCTGCTCTGCTCCTTGATATTCATTTTCTCCTCATAAGGACGACTGGAATTCGCCAGAATTTAATCCACAATGCTTGGCATTTTGCATAGCTCTCTAGCTTTCTTGCAAGCTAGCCCTAACGAAAAGTAGGCAACCTCAACTTTTGAATTGGGAGATTAAAAAGGATAAGGACGTGCCACTATTAAGACTTTATTCGCAACACTAGGTTTACAAGAATATGTACACAAAACTGGAGTACACCGCAATGAATAGCTTCCTCACTGGTTACCACGACGAAACTTCTCAGTCAAATTAATAACATATCCGCATTTCAACTACTGTAGCCTACTGACACGGGGTTCACCCAATCACAAGTCGGAGTTTCAGTCTCCGGTCCCTCCCCCCAGCTCTCTCTTCTCCATTCACTCCCAGTGAGACTCAGTCTCAAAATCAAAAAAATTTCACGGCAATAGCCAATGACCGTTTAGCATTTTGCCATTGAAAAAGCGTACAATCCCACATGCCATTGAAGTCCATTGAGACTCGACTCACGTGCGTTGTCATGAGTGGAAAAAAACTTGTGCGAGCCTCGGGATCTTATTACAGATTAGTTTCATCTCCAAGTTGAGCACATGCATTTTCTATGGAGCTGGGTCTGAAATAGCAATGTTATTAAGTCGTGTAAAGCATTAGTTTACATACTATTCGGCGCCTCCCTTGTACTCAATGAGGAATCGCCTCTGGTACCACACCACTTTAACAGTGCACAGGGCCTTTAGTAATACATTACTACCACAGCACTACACCACTTTAACAGTGCACAGGGCCTTTAGTAATACATTACTACCACAGCACTACACCACTTTAACAGTGCACAGGGCCTTTAGTAATACATGATAACCTGATGAAGCAACAGCGAAACGTTTCGTTTACCAAATAAACTACCTGCAAGGAATACCAGTGTGCGGTGATTCATCCTTCATCCACTTGGATTACTTTTACTGCACATCACCAGCACCTGGACAGTGGTTGTGCACAGGGACGCTGCTTTGAGTGTCTAATAAGTATATCAGTGTAATGCTATGCTATTCTAATGCTACGCTACTTAGGCTACTGTCCTCAGGCTATGGACACGGTGCTGGGCAAGGCTCCTAAATGTGCGTTACGCCCCTTTATGGGTGAAAACAAACCGAATGTCTCATCAACTTACATGCTACATCGGCTACCCTAAATGAACACAGTACATGCTTCAGGCAGGGCTGTTTGGCAATATTATTTGAACAGCCGGCAACACAACACGTTTTTGGCATGTTGCGCATGAACAACGCTTGTCTACAGGTCCTTATCTTTCGTTTATTAAACCCCAATAACACCAATTGACTTGCATTGCCTGTTTTCCCCCACAAATGGGCGTAACGCACATGGAAAACGTCACACCGTTCATGAGTACAGGCGATGGACAAGGTGCTGGGCAAGGCTGCGATGGGTCACGATGGCTAATAAGTGTATCAGTGTAATGCTATGCTATTCTAATGCTAATGCGTACCCCATAGGCGATGGACAAGGTGCTGGGCAAGGCTGCGATGGGTCACGATGGCTAATAAGTGTATCAGTGTAATGCTATGCTATTCTAATGCTATGCTATGCGTTCCCCATAGGCGATGGACACTGTGCTGGGCAAGGCTGCGATGGGTCACGGTGGCCACGGTAGCTCTGCCTCCGCTACTCTTCTGGGATTGGCTACTCAGAACTCCGGCGGCCTCTGCGACGACCTGCCGCCCCCCAGCCCTGGCCCCTCCTCCGGCATGTATCATAGCAACCTCATCGGCACGGCGTCGCAGGTGGGCCCCCACGGCCACCCGCAGCACAGGGCCACGCCCCCCATGTCCATGAGCCCCGCCCCTTTCTCGCCGGTGCCGCTCGTGGTGAGTACTGGATTCCACTTCTGACCAGAGGTGTCAAAAGTAAAAGTAAATAAAAGTAGAAATAAAGTGGAAATAAAAGTAGAGCACTAGCACATTATATTACATAGCTGCTACACCACTTATACAACTGTACCTAATGAGGTAGATAGACTGTTGTTACTGAAAAACACTGAAAACCAAACAAGAACCCTCCACAAATTTGACCCAACCAGTGCAGTCAGCTGATCGTAAGACAAGTACACAGGACTACGGGATACTCAGATATGTTACATCAAGTTAACTGTCGTTTTTGTGGGGTTTTTTTTTATTTATTTATTTATTTGACAGAAGGCGCTGTTGTTCCACTACCTGGCTGGTACAGCACCACACGGCACAACTCAGCTGGGTGGTTCATTTATTGCTTTTTGACTAGCTAAGTATAGCACGGCGCAGCTCATAAACCAGGCCCCGTTTGTTCGCCTGGCTGTACCGAGCTCACCTGTGGGTTCTATGGCTGCCTGGTACCCAGAATGCTGTGTCTCAGCTTCCCTGCAAACGTTGAATCCAACAACAAAAATGGCGGCCACCAGATTAACCACCTAAGAATTCTCTTTAGTTTGACACTTGATGACTTTGATATTAAAATCGAAGCTAAACGTCAGCATTGTATTTTCCAAATATGAATTTTAAATATATGTTGGCCTTACGTTAGTCAACTAGCCTACGTAAAGTAATGCTACGTAACATGCCAAAATGTAACTCCAACTCTGGGTAACACAAACCACACCCACTCAGCTCGACATGACACTGCATGACATGCTCGGTGGTTTGTGAAAAAGTGCCTATAGATTTAAGTAGTGAATGTGGAGAAGCTTGTTATGCATTTACTTATTTAAGAAAGGGACAATGTACATCGTATGACACAAGTCTTACAGAACATGTAAATTCAGCAGTTAGTCATTGACTAAATGGCTGGCATTAAAGCACCATTTCTGGAAATAAGCTCAGATTACCTTTCTTAGACTTCTTACAGTTTTACCTTTCTTGTGCTAGTTCTAGTTTAAAGCTAGCAATTACCATTGAATCTTGTGTGGTGCAGCTAGCTGCTAAAATTCAACTATATACAGTATGCTAGCTTGGAGGGAAAACTGGCGCTGCCATACTCAGAGAATGGTTGGAAGCACAGTACATGAGGATGGTAAAATGTAATAATTTAACTCAAAGGGAACAATAAAATGAGCTTATTACCACAAATGGTACAGTGAGCTTGAATTGAACACGACACATGCTTGAATTAAAGAGTTGAGTTGCACCTCAGACTGACGACGGTCTTCTTCCCGCGTGCCTTTATTCCTCCCGCCGCTTCCCTTTCCTACATTTCCCAGAATGCCGCTGGCATGTACGAGTGTGAGGAGCCCATGGCCGTGGCCCCCCAGCGGCCCAAGGTGAACTCCGCCCCCTCCACCCGCCGAAAGATCCGAGGAGGAGGAGGAGGAGGAGGGGGGAGGGGCGCGGTGGCCCCGTACGACCGCAGTAACGACGGCTACGGGGGCGGGGCTTCGCAGCAGCAGCGACACCTGCTGGAGGAACAGCGTCTGTGCAGGCAGGAGGCGCGCGAGAGGCGCAGGGAGAAGACGGCCAATCGCGTCGCAGAGTCCGTGGGGCGCATGGCAACCGCCCTGGAACTCATCTGCTCCAAGCAAGACACCATCATCGCACTATTGCAGAGAATGGCGGACAAACACTAGACACACACACACACACACACACACACACACACACACACACACACACACACACACACACACACACCATCATAGTGGACACACACACACACACACACACACACACACACACACACACACACACACACACACACCATCATAGTGGACACACACACACACACACACACACACACACACACACACACACACCCCATCATAGTGGAGACACACACACACACACACACCATCATAGTGGACACAAACACACACACCATCAACCCCGCTGTTGTAGAGAATGGCAGATAAACATTACACACACACACATACACACACACACACACACACACACACACACACACACACACACACACACACACACACACACACACACACACACACTAAGACCTGCGTAACATAATGTACATATATAACATACCACATCCAATCATATGGTGTTCAAGGTTTGGTGTTTATGCTTTTTGGTGACTAATATTTTTGAACAATGTTGTTTTTGGCCTTCTTTTTAACATTTTCTTTGTGTAATGTTTGGGTCTTTAAGTAAGTGCTGCATGTTTTGTTAGATTTGGTTGCCCGGGCAGCTGTACACAAGGGCGCTGACAGCTTTAGCCAGAGCCAGGACAAAGTCATCTGAAAGGGCCCCCCACCCAATGCATGTGTACTGAGGACCCCAATTCGGCACCCCTTCTCTCCCTGGGCCCGGGACAACTGCCCCCCCCCCCCCCCCCCCCCCCCCTCCGCCCCCCCCCCAACCCCCTTGTCAGTTTCCATGGCAGTTCATCTTCTGTATCCAGGTGGTGACGTGTTCCTCTCCATATTCACCCCCAGCAGGCACGCTGGAAAGACCATCAGCACGTTGGCTTCATGCAGTTTAGGTGCCCAACGCGTTCCGCCTGCCCGATGTGTTCCCTATGACTTTCACGCTTTAAATGTTTATTTTGCAGCCGCCAGACCATTAACACAAAGAGAGATGTTATATATTTATATTACACCTTTACTTTATATAGTTGTTTGACATCAAATGCCGTTTGTCGCTGTAAATAACGTGATATTGTGCTCTGAATGGTTTGTTGGTTAGCTGACCAGTTGGTGACCTTATTTAGCCTTTCTGTGACGGTTCTATATTATTACAAAGCAGACATTTTAAAACGCAAACTTCCTCCTGCAAAATAAACACTTAAAACGAGAAAGTACAAAATTAACGGATCAGATCAGGCAATTTCTCTTCCGTATACGTCATACTGCGCATGTGCAGTGTGCAAAGGGAACACATCGGGCAGGCGGAACCCGTTGGGCACCGACATGTAGAGTTAACTAACACAGCAGGCCTATTCAAGTGGCGGGCCAAGTTCCACATGCGGCTCAGATGCGGCCCACATATGGCCCTCCAGCTGCAGCAATATTGCAGTTATGAATGATACTGCAGTACAACACATACACATTGTGGGCCAAATGAAACTGTAATGGAATAGGCCTGCAGTAGGTTACACTGTACCTGTCCCAGTGTGGAGAGAGAGGGGGGGGCAGAGTTTGGTCTTCCTCAGGACATTAGGAGTGCATCTTAATATGTGACCTTGCCTCCTCCACTTGCGCTTGTCTCCTCGTCCCGCCTCCTGGCCCCTCATCCGTGGAGAAAACGATAAAGTTTCCCAGCTGTCAACCTAGCCACAACAACTTTTGAGGGACTGTTTTTCATTCACCATCCCAATTGCAAACGAGAAAAAGACTCTACAATTGAGCTTTTGCAAGATATTGAAATATAATGCTGTTGTCAGTGATGTCATCATGACGAGAAGCAAGTGGAGGAGGCAAGTGGAGGAGGCAAGGTCGCATATTAAGACGCACTCTGTATTGGGTGGGGGGCATGGCTTTACAGTGCATTAGCTTTTTTCCATCGCTAGTCAGTTTGTTCACCAGCATTTGGTCTGTACAATGTACAGAAATAATGGGTACACCCCTTTTGAAAAGTAACATTTTGAACAATATTTCAATATACACACAAGTTATTTACAAAATGTGCCTAGAGTAAGTTTAGTTCAACATCTGTGAAGCTTACCACAGAAAAAATGGTTTCGTTGTATAATTTAAATTGCATATTTTCCCATTTTTGTATGATTATGGTGGTGCAAAACTGAGTACGCCCCACTGATGTCCAGTTTGTCTCTTCAAAACTCCCCATTGATGTTGGAATGAGTTCAGGTGAGACACCAGGTGTCATACTAACGGTAGGGACACATAGGAGGCGAAGCGAGCGAAGCGAAGAGAGGCGAAATTCAACCGTCATCAGGTCGTCGCGGCGAATCAAATGGAATGGAACAGTTATGTTGTTGATTTGATTGGGCCGCGGCAGGCGAATTCGTTCCTCATTTGCACAACATTAAACTTTGTTTAATAATTTGGCTTCGCTTCGCTCCTGTTCGCTTGCCTTCGCCTCTCTCATAGGAATGAATGGCGAAGTTGTCTTCGCTTGGCCAAATTCGCGTCTATGTGTCCCTACCGTTACACTGAGTCACTCTTCAGAACATCCACATTCAGGGCCGCTGACAGCTTGGACCGGGCCCGGGACAAAGCCATCCGAATGGGCCCCCCTCTCAATATACTGTATTCAATGCAATGAAGACCTAATTCTGGGCCAGTGGTGTAGTCTACTTTTTTATGGTGGGTATACTGTATATTTGAGCATTTTTTGAAGTGGGTATACTGTATATATTTGTGCTATTCTAAATAACGGATCAATCAATTTTAAGTAGGTATACTGAAACCCCTAAAATTTTGAAGTGGATATACTCCGTATACCTGCGTTCTACGCAGACTACACCACTGTTCTGGGCCCTATCTATCCATGGGCCCGGGACAATTGACCCCTTTGTCCCCCCCAGTCAGCTTCCCTGTCATCATTGGTGTGTGTGTTCAGGGTCCTTATCAAGTTGGAAAAGAGGAATACAGTGACCCACAATGAAGGGCAATGAGTGATGATGGTGACATGTTTCTGTTATATTATGGGCAACTACATGCCCCCACGTCTGTAAATAGGCCGTTTTATAATTCATTATGTTGTGTAAACTTTTGACATGTGAAGCACAGTGAGTGATTCCAGTGTCATTGAAACCTGCATGAAAATGTGGAATAAAATGATACTCTCTCCGAAACGTTTTCCAACTCATCACTCATATGACTCGGACACGTCCAGGGGTGTAGTAGTGGTGGGCGCGATACGCGGGGGTAGGCCTACGCCGCCCATCTTCTCCCGAGGTGAGATTAAAAATCCCACCACCACTGACTGGACACTACAGTAGGCATGACTCTGACTCTGACACCAGGGTGGTGAACAAAGAAGGGAACTGCAACTGACAGAGTGCACCAAACATCGGATTCGGGATCCATTTCTGTGCACACAAAAACGCGTATCTGGTGCAAACCAGAACACCCACACTGCGAGGATTGGAGACACAACAACCAGTGCGCTGAGCAGTGCAGGCAGTTTTGTTTACATTTGTGAAGTTGGCTTGTGTTGTATTTTATTGGTCATTCAGCAACAGTCAGCCTCGGTAAGTCTGTTAACTCTTGATAGAAAATGTGGAGTTCGCAGATGCTGCTGCGCAAACAAAACTTCAAGGTAAGGTAAGAAATTGTCACTGGCTTGTATATCGGTTGCAAGACGTGATACACTTCTTCTGAGCCACCTACGCAGTCATAAGACTGCAAACAGTTCTTGGAGGAGATGAAAATGCCATTTGTAATGATGTGTCAGTAAGGACATGTTGGACGAAATTGTGTCTGTCGGGTAATGAGTAGAACAAGTGTCGACGAAATTGTTAGCCACGTTGCTTCACAGACAACAGTAAACTTGTTTATGACAAGGTAGCGTGTAGCCTATTTCAATCAAAGCTAACATTGGTGTAATTTTAGGTGTGGATATGGGGCATGTCCATAGCACTTTCATATGAACGTAGCTTGTCCCCACCTCTTTTCACTAATATAATGCAAAATCCAGACCAATTTGCCACTGTAATGTCCCTCCCCAACACTTTCCAAGTCAAACCTACTACACCTATGAAGGCTAACTTGGCGGGCAGCGATATATGTTGCAAATTCCATTCGGCATGTGTAAATAATGTAATTTTGTATCATTTGGAAAGCGTTGGCCATTCTAACTGTTGCAACGTTGCAATGTGAGTTGCAATAGTCGGATGAGCGCGAGGCTACAGAGAAGAATAAAATGCAAAGCCCCTCCCTACACTTACGTAGTGACCGCGTGGCCTAATGGATAAGGCGTCTGACTTCGGATCAGAAGATTGAGGGTTCGAGTCCCTTCGTGGTCGACCTTTTGCGCAAAAAATAAAATTATTGTTTTTCGCGGGCAAATGAGGAAGTAGCAATAGGCTACGCGTGGTAATCAACGAGCTACAGAAACACGTTGCAACATTGTATCAAACATGTAAACCACGGCGCTACAGCGGCGAGTACAGCGGGTGGTTTTGGCATTACATTGATTACATTGGGTAATTCCAAACACATTAGCCTACCCTAACCTCGTCTTCTCTCACACCACAATTGCATCTGCGTGGAAAAATGAACAGACAAATACATAAAATTGACCAAATATAGAACACATAGCAGAGTGGCGCAGCGGAAGCGTGCTGGGCCCATAACCCAGAGGTCGATGGATCGAAACCATCCTCTGCTAATTTTAAAATCGTGCCGTGGACCTTATCCGATGGAAGCAGTAATATCTGCTACAAATAGTATGTGCGCGGTGTAAACCATAAACCCACGCAGAGCTTCTGGTGCTACATCTGAGCTTTACAGTCACTACAACAGTGTTTTTCAACATTGAGCGCCAGGAATTCAAATGAAGTCCCCTGAAATGTCTAGGTCTGAATAAAGAACACCAATAAATGTTACTAATTGATATAATATAAAGTAAATAAAAACTGCACATGTCTTACTGTTAAAATATCTATTGGTTTAATAGCTTGCAAGTTAGCTTAGGTGTGTTTTTAATGGCATTTTTTTAATGGGGTCCCCAGAAATTCGTGATGTCAAAATGGGGTCCCGTGGCAACAATGTTGGGAACCACTGCAATACTTGCCAGCTCATTCACATACGGTTGATCTCAGACTCAGACTCAGTCATTTGGGCCAGGGACAACAGGTGCGATAACAGCAATGTTTCAAACATTCGTTTTTGTAGAGACCACACACTC
>NC_085858.1:56664332-56669332 GCF_034702125.1 Engraulis encrasicolus | reverse complement strand
TTGGGTTTACCTACATGTATGATGTCATAACGTACTCTAATTGGGCTTACCCACATGTATGATGTCATATCTTCCTGCACCTGTTTGTCCCCCTCAGGGCGCGAACCTGCGACCTCATCAACTACATCGCTTCGGAAATGGGAAGCACAGAAAGATACCACTGGACTAAAGGGCCAGTCCCACAGCAACGACACTGTATGAGGCTTTGGGAGGGAGGTTTACTAACGTTCCACGCCAACTCTGCTAGTTAGCCTCCGTTAC
Source organism: Engraulis encrasicolus (assembly GCF_034702125.1). Lineage (NCBI taxonomy): Eukaryota > Metazoa > Chordata > Actinopteri > Clupeiformes > Engraulidae > Engraulis > Engraulis encrasicolus. Next base: position 56,669,071 of record NC_085858.1, on the reverse strand, counting down.
ACGTAGGCCTACTCTAATTAATTAGGTTTCTGACAACTCTTTCCAGGTGAATGGAGTCTCTTGCCTCCTCATTCTTTCTTCTCTTCTGACTCTCTGATGGAGCTCCATTCAACAGCAAAGAGACTCAGGATCTGTTAGGGTTTAATACCTGCATTGGCAACTAGAAATCATCAGTATTAAGAATTCAGTGTAACGGAGGCTAACTCGCAGAGTTGGCGTGGAACGTTGGTAAACCTCCCTCCCAAAGCCTCATACAGTGTCGATGCCATTGGACTGGGAGACTGGTCTCTTGGTCCGGCGGTATCATACTGTGTCTCCCATTGCCGGACTGTTGTAGTTGACGAGGTCGCAGGTTCGATCCCTGAGGGGGGTGAACAGGTGCAAGATGACCTCCATCACATCAGCACTACTACTCACCCACTGGAATAGGCACCTGGTGTCCCGTTTGGCCATCCTGCAACAGAGGAGAACAGACATCCCACATTACACGGCGTTCAGATTATACACAATAGGAACCAGAGCTGTAGGAATACGTTATTACACCAGACCAGCTGCTGATTTCAAGGGGAAGTCGCATGCACGGCCGGATTAACACACAGGCTAGATATGGCTGCAGCCAAGGGGACATCTGATTGGTCAAATGGGTAAAAACAATGTTGCTGACTTGCAGATGTAGTAGGCCTATTTATTTTGGGGCACCTCAATGACAGCTGTCCACATGCAGCAAACGTGACTGCAATTGCATCAACAGAACTCAGTGGCAGTGAAAGCCAGTGCCATCTCTGAGTGCAGTTTTCAATAGGCAAGAACTACATCAGTTCTCTGTGGTGAACTATGGTTGTCTTGCCCGGTTAACACCAGACCTAATCACAAGTGAGAAGTTTCAGATCGAAACGATTGTGTAGAACTGAAGGCAGTATGGGAGTTCCCAGGCTAATGGTGGTCCCAGGTCCCCTGTAAATGTCCAAGCTAAACTCACCTGATCACTGTCACCGCCAGATCTGCTGTTGCTGCTGCTTCCATAAGCTGCGCTGGGCAAGGGCAACGCAAGACGCATACAGGGCACAACAAACGCTTTGTGCCTTAACTGTCGCACCAGAAACATGTCTGTCACATTCACAGACAGGACAGAGAGAGTCGTGTGAAGGACATTATTATAGGACTGGTGTTAGAAGCCAAAAAACGGTCCAAATCTAGAGCTCTATGTCTGTGTCAAAAACATGCTTTCCTGCTCCGCTTCCGTGTTGTTTCCGCTCTGTTCTGCTGCCATTGGATCCCCACCCGCATGCGCAATGATGATACTTCTGTTTTGAATGGATGTTGTCTCCCTCTAGTGGCCGTTTATGCGTACTGCATATCTGTTGGAGATGGTACTGTATTACAACCACAGGCTGTATTACAAGGCCGTTATCCCCTTTGTTTTATGGCTGACTGAAAACAAAACACCCATGCGAACAAAAACCCATTGCATGTCTGCCTACATAATTTGCATAAATCAAAATCCACGCATATAAATATTATAAGCAAAGCTATTTATTTGTAAGAAAATTACTTGGGAAAACTTTCTATATTTATTAAAACATTAAGTGATCATATTAAATGCACGATACATTCATTTGGGTCCTCATTTGCCCCAAGCTTGTTGGCTTGACTATTCCAAGTTAGACAATGTAAACAATTATAATGTCTAAGCCTACAGGCTATATGAAGAGGCAGGGCATGTCATTTCGCGTCTGTGGCTTTCCTCCCAAGTTTTATTTTCACTTTCTTCATATGCACAGATCATACAAGGAAAATGCCAGGACATAGACAGAAATGCCACAGGACTGACATTTTACAGACATAAAGTGCAAGACAGGGCAACAGTGATAGATTGTAGGCTAATAAGACAATAGACAATAAATGGTCAGTAATAAATACAGTACACTACATTTAACATTCAACATTTCAGTCCCCATCCCAACTACAGGCTACAGTCCTGCCTTGGCTCTCTGCAGGCATTGCCAAACCCAGAGCGGTGTTCCCCACCCGGCTCGGGCCAGGCGCTGGCTGTGTGCTGTGCTGTGCTGTGCTGTGCTGTAGTGCCACATTGAGCAAGCCAAAGGCAGGGCCTATATATAGGATAACTCGCTCGAACGGGCCCCAGTCCACGCCACGGGCACTGCATTGCAGTGAAGAAGTGTAAAACATTTTGGGGAAGGAAAGGGAAGGTCACTCGCGTTAGTAAGCTGCCGCCACAACAGACAGGGTGTGTGTGACTGTGCGCGAGTGTCTGTGTGCGCTGTGTGTTGTGTTCTACTGCGCAAAACCCCAGTCCGGATTTAAGGCTGACGTCAGAGAAGCCATTAGCGCGCGGTGACAGTCTGGTTTGCGAAATAGAGCAGCGTTCAGCAGCGCGAGCATCACCATCATCATCTCCCGGCGAGGAACAGCACTCGGATGTGGAGACAGGATGCCGCGCGGACCGTTAGCTTCTTTACAATTATTTGACCCGATAGCGAAACGACTCCGCGACACCAACTAGGCTACGGGGGACAGAAAGCGGGTAGAGAGTGAGAATATACCGCGGAGATAAATCTTGTCCTCAACAAAACCCGGATCGGATTGAGCTCTACTATCGTCAAATCAAAACAGCGCTGGATGGACAGCCAACTGGGGGCTTATGGCATTAGACGCTGCAGACTTAATCCCGTGGATGTACAAATAAAAATATAAATAAATAAAAGCCCAGGGCAGATAAGATTGGTTGCACACATAGACATGGCGATGTAAGGGTAGCAGTGTAGCTTAGTGCTGTAGGGTAGTGTTTATAGGACCAAAAGCAAGCCGCGCCGTCTCTCCTTCAGTGTTATGCTCTTTCTGGTGGATTTAAATGCTTCACTGATGTGAAATGGGAGCTTTGACAAGCAGACAGAATGGCGGGGTGGAAGAGGTGGACATCCCCTCCAACTCCGTGTACAGATACCCACCAAAGACCGGTAAGAAAGCAGCATCACCACAAACACACAAAGAACACGCAACACAAAGCCTCCTGGTGACATTTCAGCTGGCGGAAGGGAAGCGACTGCAATCTCGGTTGTTGTCGCCTTGGAGATGTCGAGGAAAACCTCGAGCTGCAAGGGTGACAGTGATGTATTGCAGCCTCATGTCACAGAGTTGTAGTGGAGCTTCTACCGAGCAGTAGCCTACAAGCGGCAGCCATTACGCACGCACACACACACACACACACACACACAGACACACTCCGAGTCCGGTCATGGTTTGGCTATACGGTTTCATAATAATGTCGCGGGCCTAACCGATAGCCGGTGGTCTCTGCTGGTGGATGCTGAGGTGCTGATTTGTATGCGCGATGCAGGAGCGGTAGGGTGAAGTGCGCGTGGGGGTCTCGTGGTTTCCTCACGTATAACCGGAGATTTCCTTTCGCGGGACCCCTGGGCACGGCACGCACGCGCACACAGTAGCCCTTGAACCCGTTAAGTGAAAACTGCTCAATCTAACGACCCCGAGGGGAATCACTCCTTCAGTGAGGTGTCGGAGACTCGGGGAGCCACAGACACGGCTTTTTCTCAGGTCAACAGTGTCCAATCTCGCCAAGCCTCTTTTTCAATTGGCACCGGGCCCCCTCCCCATGGCAAATCACCAAGTCAAAATGTGGATGATTGAATATGAAACTCTGTTGTCTATAGTCACAGTACAGGCCTACAGGGGGCACATCCTTGGCCATTGAGTTGCTTTGACTTGTAGGGGGCTGGTGTGTGGTGTGTGTGTGTGTGTTGTATCCAGGGGCTGCTGTGTAGTGTGTGTGTGTGTTGTATTCAGGGGCTGGTGTGTGTGTGTGTGTGTTGTATCCAGGGGCTGATGTGTGATGTGTGTGTGTTGTATTCAGGGGTTGGTGTGTGTGCGTGTTGTATGGTTTGGACCTCAGTCATGGGTCATGGGGGAGGATGGGGGAGAGAACTGGTTAAATTCCCCCATCCTCCTCCATGGTACTCTACTGTCCCCCATCCTCCTCCATGACTGAGGTACCCTGAGCACGGTACTCTACTGTCCCCCATCCTCCTCCATGACTGAGGTACCCTGAGCATGGTACTCCACTGTCCCCCATCCTCCTCCATGACTGAGGTACCCTGAGCATGGTACTCCACTGTCCCCCATCCTCCTCCATGGTACTCTACTGTCCCCCATCCTCCTCCATGGTACTCTACTGTCCCCCATCCTCCTCCATGGTACTCTACTGTTCCCCATCCTCCTGCATGACTGAGGTGCCCTGAGCATAGTACTCTACTGTCCCCCATCCTTTAGTCAAGTCAAGTCAAGTGTACTTTATTGTCAAAAACCCATGTAACAGGGTTAGCACTGCACAGAAGTTTGGAATTGCGTTTGACTAGTCTCCAATTTACAGTTAAATTAAACATAAATATAAGTGTGATGGAGTGGCCATCTCAAGGGTTGTGAGTGTGTTCTAACAGTCATGCCAACCAGCCTTGCTTCTTGGTGTAGCGGTCAGAGCCCCAGTTTACTACCCCAGAAGGTCTGGGTTGGAGTCCCGGCTGGGCAACTCTACTAATCCCCTTCGCTACATAAGACATTGACACACACACACAGACACAATGTGCAGTAAAAACTAACATACATGCAGAACAACTTCATCATGGGCGGTGTGTGTACGTATCTCTGTAACGTGTGTGTGTGTGTGTTTCTCTGTGAGAAGTGTGTGTGTGTACGTGTGTGTGTGT
>NC_085858.1:56611832-56629332 GCF_034702125.1 Engraulis encrasicolus | reverse complement strand
ATGATGATGATGATGATGATGATGGTGATGATTAGAGTGATGATTTTGGTGATGATGATGATGATGATGATGATGGTGGTGGTGATGATGTCAGAAATGTCAACAACAGCTGACTTTGGCTCAGATGGGGGCAGGAGTCTTATGGGGCAGGAGTCTTATGGGGCAGGAGTCTTCTCTTATGGGGGAGGAGTCTTATGGGGGAGGAGTCAGGGGGGGAGGAGTCTTATGGGGCAGGAGTGTTATGGGTCAGGAGTCAGGGGGGGAGGAGTCTTATGGGGCAGGAGTCTTATGGGGCAGGAGTCTTATGGGGGAGGAGTCTTATGGGGCAGGAGTCTTATGGGGGAGGAGTCAGGGGGGAGGAGTCGTATGGGGGAGGAGTGTTATGGGTCAGGGTCAGTTGCTATGTACACTATCTGTGTGTGTCTGACTCTTCCTGTGAATGTTAATCACATGTTGACTCGTGTATCCATGTGAATGATCTCGCATGTCATCAGAACCCATCTTGCTTCACTGAATACGAAAAAGCTTCCTATGTGGGAGAGAGTGTGTGTCTATATGTGTATGAGTGTGTGAGTGTGTGTGCCGACTCGTCCCGTTTCCTCATCAACACTGCTGTGTATACACACACACACACACGCACACACACTATTCTGCTCTCCAATGCTGTGCATGTACGACCCGCTCAGATTCCACAACACAAACTCCTCCCCTTCCTCTTCATTGCCGTGCTGTGATTGGCTGGTGTGCTGTAAAGCCCTCCCCCTCCATTGCACCGCTGCGATTGGCTGGCGTGCTGTGCTGTCTGACCTGCTGTGCTGTGTTGCCCTCGCTTGCAGGTGTGAGGAGCGAGGTGCTGCCATCTTGTGGTGAGGTTGAGAATAACAATCAGGGCCCGGCCGCAGGTTCCGCTTCGCTCTGCTCGCTCACTGGGCTGGACAACCAGCCACAGCCCGCCCCCGCCGACGCCCCATTCGCCGGTGAGTGCCCAGGCTACCTTTCTGATTGGACGTGGGGACAAGGGGGAAGTTGCAGGGCCCAGAGCTGATTGGGCAGGGGTGGGAGGGAGGTGTGTTGTGTGTGTGTGTGTGTATGCATGGGTGTGTGTGTGTGTGTGTGTGTGTGTGTGTGTGTGTGTGTGTGTGTGTGTGTGTGTGTGTGTGTGTGTGCACGTATGGGTGTGTGCGTCATCATATGAGAAGCAGGACAGAGCAACATACCCCCTCATGCCCCTCCCCCCTCGTCATGCCCCCCCCCCCCCCCCCCTCGTCGTATAAGCACTCAGGCTGCCCTCTCTGTCCATCTGTCTGCCTCTCTGCCCCTCCGTTTGTCTGCCTCTCTGCCCCTCCCTCCGTTTGTCTGTCTGTCTGTCTCTCCATTCCACTGCTGCCCTGTACTGTGTGTGTGTGTATGTGTGTATGTGTGTATGTGTGTGTGTGTGTGTGTGCCAGCTCTAAGCTGCTTTGCTGCGTTTCACGCTCCCCCCCACTCCCACTCCCAATGCATCAATCTCCACTCATTGCCATACTACTGTACTATACTATAACACATTGCCATAATAGTACCAGCGCTACCATAGATATAGATCACTGGATGCCTCATTCAGCCTATTGGCATGGCCAGCCTGGAGAGCCACCATCTTGGTACAGCGCTCCTGCCTCGAGAGCCGCCATCTTGGTACAGCCTGTAGGCATGGCCAGCTATGGGCACCGCCATCTTGGTACAGCCTGTTGGCATGGCCAGCTACGAGAGCCGCCATCTTGGTACAGTCTGTTGGCATGGCCAGCCTCGAGAGCCGTCATCTTGGTACAGTGCTCTTGTATAACCACCTATAAAACAAATTGCTTATTGCCTTGACACCAATTGATGTTCTTTTTGTGCTCTCTTTCAAGCATTACCAAACAAATAAACAATTCAAACAATAAACAATAAAGCCAACAAACTAACGTATAAAAGCAAACAATACAATTCAGCCATTTGTGAGGCCAGAAAGGGGCGTGGTCATGTGAGGTCTAGTGTTCTATAGCTATTCAGCGCTACCAGCCGAGTGGGATGCTCCACCCCCTCAGCTTTACTGGTGTTCCTTCCTGTCATGTGCCACGTCACTGGCCAGCTAATTGGCTAGTGGCGGTCATGTGACAAGCTCCTGGCCAGCTGATTGGCTGCCCAGGCTCCAGAGTCTGATGGACTGATGATGGGTAGTGGCCAGGTCTCATTCTCATTGGCTACACAGTTACTGGAAATACATGACGCAACTTTGCATCTCTGCATGTGACCTATCAAACACACGTCAGCCATGACACATGTGGCCACCTTCCCCAAGAGCAGTGATGGGCAACCTGCTTTCAGAAGCCACAATCCAGTGCCACATATTCCAAATGACCAATTAGGACAATTTGAACTGAAATAACCGCAGTGGCCCTTTTTTGGGCTTTTTAAAAAAAACAATGACAATAACACTCTTGAATCTTTTGATTGAGCTAATTATGAGTGTTGAATGATCTAATTATGAGATGCTATAGTGACCAGACTGTGCCCCACCCCCGCCCCTCCACCCCCATCTCCAGTCCAGCAGAACAGGCTTTCCTCTCTTTTTCCTTCTAAAGATTTCTCTCTTCTGTGGATGTCTTGGTGTTTCTTTCTCTTCCTCTGTGTCGTAAATGTGCTCTTTCTCTTTTCTCTTTGCTCTTCTCCCCTCCTCTTCTCTATGTGTATATATCCTTAACCATATATACATACCCATCTCTCCATCTCTGAACCTCTTCCTCATCACTCCATTCCTCCCTCTCCTCCCTCCCTCCTTCCCTCTCCTCTCCTCCTCTCCTCTCCTCTCCTCCCTCCCTCCTTGCCTCTCCTCTCCTCCTCTCCCCCTCTCCTCATCTCTCCTCTCCTCTCCTCTCCTCTCCTCTCCTCCTCTCCTCCCTCTCCTTCCCTCCCTCCTTCTCCCTCCTGCGGATGTCTGTGGGACGGACAGGTGCCGACTCGTGTCCTCTGCAGATTGAGGAATAGGTATGCCCTTATTAGGAAACATCCTGAATACCTATGCCCTTATTAGGAGACATCCTGAATAGGTATGCCCTTATTAGGAGACATCCTGAATAGGTATGCCCTTATTAGGAGACATCCTGAATACCTATGCCCTTATTAGGACACATCCTGAGGAATAGGTATGCCCATATTAGGAGACATCCTGAATACCTATGCCCTTATTAGGAGACATCCTGAACACCTATGCCCTTATTAGGAGACATCCTGAATAGGTATGCCCTTATTAGGACACATCCTGAATAGGTATGCCCATATTAGGAGACATCCTGAGCAGGACACAACACTGGAATACACAAGTACCCAAACCTCATTGTTATAGAAATGCACACGCAGAAATACACTCGTGTAACAGAGCACACCCTTCAATTGTTGAGGTATGCCCTTTGAGTCAAAAAGTGATGTGTGCCTCAAAGGCACCCCCTTGTGGCAGCGTGACTTAACTGACGGTTAGAGTTAGGGAAAGGTCTAGGTTTAGGCCTCGTCAACATGCAAAGTGGCACGCTTGCCTTCAACGTCAAAAATTGAAGCCTGGTCATAGTGAGAAATTGACGAGGTGGGATGTGATTGTGTTGCATTGCATTGCAGTAAAGTAGTATAGTATAGCCCCTCAAAAGAATGTTACCACAGCATATACAGCCTAGCCTCGCGAGCCATCCTACGTACTTCCGCTAAAGGATTGGCTACACTACGGTAGTCTGGCCCCCCTTTTCTGTGGAGCGATTGCAGCGGCAGGATTTGGCTGCCCAACGCTCCTCAGAAAACAGCCAATAAGCGAATAAGCGCCCCACGTGGGGACAAAAGGGGGAGGGCGCTCATGATGATGACGTAAACGTCTGCGCCAATGGCTCTGGGGTCCGTATCTCGAAAGCGTCTTTGCTAACGACGGTAGCAACGGCCTTCATAAAGGGCAATTCCGGCCAGTTTGGATTCATATCCCATCTTGGGTGGACCCAGGGAAAAGGATGAAAGGGGAAACCGCGAGAAATTTTCATGCATGCTGCGCAAAGTTGTTCAATTGCGCTGTTTTCGGTTAAACCCTGGCCCGTCGGGCACGTATTTGACCTGTTTTAAAGCTCCTAGCATGCATTAAAACCCTTTTGAACGCTTTGGCCGTGGTGTGTGGGTCCATACAAGTCGATCTAGTGGTTCACAGTTCCATTAGGTAGCACAGGTACGATACAACAGGAGTTTTCAAAAGTGGCGCACCTACCTCCCTCAGCTTCCGCCTTCCAACTACGTCCGCAAAATGGTTCGCCAAAGTGATACTTCATAGTAATCCATTTTATTTTTGTCCACCAAAGACGAGCCACAAGAAACAAATTCACACGTTCCCATGTCCTGTGTTGTTATTCTCTCGCAGATTCATTTCTCACTGACTGAACGCAGTTTAGTGACGTCACGGTGTCACATGACTCCTGGAAGGAACGCTATTCGCTCATCCAGTTATTATACAGAAGCGAGAGAGAGAGAGGCGCTGTCGTAATATACTGTTTGATATTTTGAGATGGATCCTTCGTTGGGGTCTGGTGGTTCAATTGAAGAGTTTGGTGGCCATGGTTATCTTTTTCGAACCAGAATATTTGTTACAGATAAAGAATTATTGCCACAAATTTGAACTTTTCATGACTATTTACTTTGTAATAAACTAATATCTACTAGTATGACCAAAGTACAGTAGGTTTTGCAGCTAAAAAATTCTGTTACTGGAAATTCAAAATGTCTACTATATAGATGAAGTAGATTACAGTATATTTGTTGTTATATCTCCCTTATATCTCCTTTAATCTCTCTCAGATCTGTTGTATCTGGATGCGTTCCGGAATGGCCTCGACACATTCCAGCACCACGGCAACGAGACCTTCAGTCGTCACGGCAACCATCTGTTTCCTCACCATGCCTCCGCCAGCAACATCAACCTGGAGGAGAGGGGCGTGGTCATGATACCAAGCCCCGCCCCTAAAAGCACCCCGTGCACCCCACGACCCTCTCGCTCTCAACACACACACCGACACGGACCCTACGCTGTCTGAATACACACACCACACACACACACACACACACACCCCACGACCCTCGCGCTCACACACACACCGACATGGACCCTACGCTGTCTGAATACACACACCACACACACACACACACACACCCCACGACCCTCGCGCTCACACCACAACCCCACGACACGGGCAATACGCCGTCTGAAGCAACCCTCCAAGACACCCTGCCCCCCCCCAAACACCCCCCCCCCCACACACCACACCCTCCAACACACCCTGCCCCTACGCTGTAACGCTGATACACACAGAGATATTTACGTTCACCGTAATAGACCCCAAAAAACACTCTGGCAAACTCTACCATATCCCCTCATGCATCCCACACACCTACGCCGTGATAGACCCCCAAACACACTCTCTGGCGAACTCTACCATATCGCCAGAGAGTGTGTATAAGAGAGAGGTTCCGCTGGCCCATTGTTTCCGGGTTCGACCGTCGCAAGGGGGAGAGGGGGGGAAATCCCCCTTTTACACCTACGCCGTCATAAACCCCAAACACTCTCTGGCGAGCGCTACCATATCGCCCCCCCTGCAGCCCTCTCCCCACCGCACCCCAACAGACCCCCAGTGACTGTGTGAGTACTCCCCCAAAAAACAACCAACACCCACCACAAGTCCCACCACCACAACTCCCACGAAAAACAACCACCACAACTCCCACCACCACAAGTCCCACCACAAGTCCCACCACCACTCCCACCACGGCCTCCCCCCCCCAAAAAAAAAAAAACCCACCTGGGAACTCCACCACAATACACAACATGCAACACACACACACACACACACACACACACACACACACACACACACACACACACACACACACACACACACACACACACAGCCAGAGATGTGCTGAGGAGACGAAAAACTCACATGCAGCCAGACACACACACACACACACACACACACACACACACACACACACACACACACACACACACACACACACACACAGACGTACACACGCACAAACAGAAACATACATTCTCCCAACCATGCGCTGGGTACTCCAGACACATGCTGAGACACACATCAGGACCAGCAATTCCACTTCCTGTTCACAAGATGCACTAACCATCCCATAATACTGTTCATGGTGTGCACGAACCATCCCATAATACTCCAACACTATCTACGTTGTGCACTAACCATCCAACACTATCTACGTTGTGCACTAACCATCCAACACTATCTACATTGTTCACCTCCTGCATCTAAAGAGAAAAAAAGACAAATCTCACAGCAATAAACTCACGCGTCTTCTGATAAATCTCGGGGGAGGATATTCTACTCACACGTCTTCTGACACCCTTGGAGGTCCAAAGTCTGAAGTGTGTCGATTCCAAATACCAAATCTGGTGTGTGGTGCTGTGCAAGCTATACCTTCGCTCTGTGCAGGGCTTCGAACCGGTTCAAGGAACGAAAACGAAAACCAGGAACTTTTTGTATTTTACAGGGAACAGAAACGAAACCGGAAACGTTATTATTTTTATGTTCTGGAACGGGAACACTTATTTAAAAATAATGGTAACCGGTTAATACCGGTTAATACCGTTCCTTAAACTAAAAAAAAAGTAATTATTTTCCTGCGCACGTTACCATGACGGCTGAGGTTCACGTCTTGTGTGACATCAGACATTCTCTGACTGAATGGAGAGAGAGCTGTAGATTACAAAGTCTTCACTCCACATCTTAATTAAGAGAAACCACTGTCATACAAAAGGACAGAGTTTGCATTGCATTATTGTAAGACATTGCAGGGAAGCGCGTGTAAAGCGCACCGACAATGTTTCGGCGTTATTGGGCATCCATGGCCGCTTCAAATATGCACAAACTCACAATGTCCATCATAGTGCTCCCCGTGACCCAAGTCAGCGTAGGTGCACATTTTCATAATTGAGGTTTATTCTCTGCTTCTCCGCTTAGGTCGTCCCTGAATGATAAAATTCTGGAGGATATTCTTTTCATCCGCTTGAATAAGCAGTTTTGAAGCAGTTTTTCTTGGTTAACGTCAGTTAGGCCTATTGGGAGTAATCAGCTGACAGGAACGAAATTAACCGTTCCGGGAACAATATTTTTTGGTTCTAACCGGTTCGGGAACGTCAATTTATTGGTGGAACTCAAAACCGGAAACGTTATAATTCCGTTTCTGTTCGGAACGGAACGTTTGGAAAAAAATAACGGTTCAAAGCCCTGGCTCTGTGCTTAATCATCTGGAAGGAGGATAACAAACACGTCCTGATAGTGTGTGTGTATACCTTAAGGAGGATAACAAACACGTCCTGATAGTGTGTGTGTATACCTTGAGGAGGATAACAAACACGTCCTGATAGTGTGTGTGTATACCTTAAGGAGGATAACCAACACGTCCTGATAGTGTGTGTGTATACCTTAAGGAGGATAACAAACACGTCCTGATAGTGTGTGTGTATACCTTAAGGAGGATAACAAACACGTCCTGATAGTGTGTGTGTATACCTTAAGGAGGATAACAAACACGTCCTGATAGTGTGTGTGTATACCTTAAGGAGGATAACAAACACGTCCTGATAGTGTGTGTGTATACCTTGATGATGGTATTGTTTTCACTTTTGTTTTGTTTTGTTCCCTACATTTGTACACATGTTCTGATGTTCCGATTACACGTCAGGAGTTCCCTACATTTGTACACATGTTCTGATGTTCCGATTACACGTCAGGATTATTATTCTGTGAGCATGTTGGTAACGCTCTTCAGACGGCGGAACACTAAAAACGCACTTTGATACCTACACAGGTACACTTCACACACAGCATTCTGACGACCCACTAATCAGGTACACTTAACAAGCAGCATTCTGACGACACACTAGACAGGTACACTTCACACACAGCATTCTGACGACCCGCTAGTCAGGTACACTTAACAAGCAGCATTCTGGCAACCCACTATGTAGACCACAGCAATTCGTTCAGCGTTCCTGTGGACGGTACAAAGGAGTGTTTTTCATAGATGATGCAAATAGCTAATTTAGCTAAAATGGTGCACATGGATACGACATCATCATCTGGTTCAGGGATGGGCAACGGGAGGCCTGAGGCCCACATGCGGCCCGCCTCCTCACTCAGTGCGGCCCGTAGTTTGAAAAAAAAACCAAAAAACACCAGATTTTTTTTTACCACTACTGAATCCATCTGTTGTAATTCTACTGTTGGCCAATAGCGTACAGTACAATTCTATTCCATCCAACAATACGGGCAGTCAGTGAGCAAGGAACTGCACCTCGAACTCTGTGAGTTGCAGTCAGATCCGTGGTCAGGTGGCCCCCTATGATGCTGGATATGAAATAAACAGATCTGTGGTCAGGTGGCCCCCTATGATGCTGGATATGAAATAAACAGATCTGTGGTCAGGTGGCCCCCTATGATGCTGGATATGAAATAAAACCCTGGCCCTCCTCATCATGAAAGTTGCCCATGCCCAGATTCTGGTTCACGAGCAGATCTTTTGATTCCAATATCGATAATCTGTCATTAGCCTGTTTGTTTGATGTCGGATAAGTTTGGACAAGACTGTTGACTGGTCTGATTGTGAATTCCCCAAACTGGCACGCACAAATGACCTCGAGTGTTGACTTTCCATGACCCTAAATACCTTGAAGGACAGCGAGCGAAACTGCAACCAGCCGATCATCAAGAAAGGGCTTTGAGGGTCGCATTGCCATGTGGGGAGCATTTGGGTGGTGGAGGGGACCCCGGGGATGGAGGAGGTGGTGGTGCCTGGACTGGGGAGGAGGGGGGCATGAGGCAGATTTGGGTTGGGGGGGGGTGCATGCTTGGCCCTCGGAGCTCTCAGATGGACAGGATGGGGGGGGGGGGGCATTAAGTGAATGTGAAATTGTCCCCGAATTTATCTTCTGTATTGGGGGTGGGTGGTCTATAAAGATAGGAGAGATACTGAACGAGATCTTCAACTGAAGGAACTTAGCGGAGATGCGGAGGGGGAGAACCGTCCTATCAGGGCGCCCAGGGCCTTGATCTGAATGATAGCGGAGGAGGAGGGGGAGAACCGTCCTATCAGGGCGCCCAGGGCCTTGATCTGAATGATAGCGGAGATGCTGAGGAGGAGAACCGTCCTATCAGGGCGCCCAGGGCCTTGATCTGAATGATAGCGGAGGAGGAGGGGGAGAACCGTCCTATCAGGGCGCCCAGGGCCTTGATCTGAATGATAGCGGAGGAGGAGGAGGAGAACCGTCCTTTCAGGGTGTCGGGGGGAACCAGGGTCTTGCCTGGCTCTAAATAGGAACCAAAAGGAACCGTTACAGAACACTATAGAGTTCCCAGCGCCCAAACACTCTGATTTTCATGAACCAAGTTAGTTGGTCTGGGATTACATGGGTGCTTTGGGAACCGCCCCGGTTCTATTCTGGTCTGAAAACGTTAATAGAACACTGTTGTTGTTGTTTTTTTTTTTGTTTTTTTTTGCTCCTGCTTCTCTCGGCGATGGAACCGCTCAGTCTTTGTAATGATTCCAGTTCTATTGCCACACCTTTAAAGGAGGTTCCAGGACCCATGATGGATCCAGGACCCAAGGCCATCAGAGGTGTCAAAAGACCATTAGCATGAGGTAGCTAACCAAATGGAACCAAGGACGCCTGAGGACTACCTTTGGGAACTAAAACCGATGGATTCTAGAACGTTGGAAACCAAAGCAGGTTGATGATTCTAGAACATTGGGAACAAAGGAGTTTGGTGATTCTAGAACATTGGCAACAAAGGAGTTTGCCGATTGTGAAATAATGGGGATTCAAGGAGTTTGATGATTCTAGAATCTAAAGCATAAGGAAGTGAAAAAAAGAATGTTCCGCCCATATTGTCCCATCCTCACACGTGCTTGTCTTAAGCCCAGGACCTTTGTCTATCTCTCTCGTTCTCACTCCCTCTCTCTCCCCTGTGTAAAAATGATTTTATATGTTGTGTAGGCTAGCTCTCGTTATTGTTTTATTTATTTCACGTCGATGTGCCGATTGGATATTACTCCACAGATGTGATGTGTGCAGTTCCCTCAACAGCCTGCAGCTCCCCCTGCTGACGGGAGGCCAGTGGCAACACTCTGTTACACTGTGCAGTAATGCAGAACACACACACACACACACACACACACACACACACACACACACACACACACACACACGCACACACCACCGTGCACTAGGGGTAGATCAGTGTTCCCATAACATGAAGAACACAGGGAGCAGCATGTCACCATTCACATGTACAGCACACACACACACACACACACACACACACACACACACACGCACCTTACTTACAAAAGTCACAAAGTAAAGCGGATTGTGTACATGCGCACAAACACACACACTGAAAAATAAGCTCAAACTCGAATACACACACACACACACACACACACGCACACACACGCACACACACACACACACACACACTCACACACGCACTCACACACACACACATAAGCAGGGTGTGCATGCATATACTGTATAAGGAAATGTTTCACTTTATTTCTCATCTTCTATCCTGAATGGACACAGAACAACTGGATCACATTAACACCTAAACTAGCAGTGAAAAGACCTTGCTGATATTGTCTGTGTGTGTGTGTGTGTGTGTGTGTGTGTGTGTGTGTGTGTGTGTGTGTGTGTGTGTGTGTGTGTGTGTGTGCGTGCGTGCGCGCGCATGTAGGGGGTTGTGTCGTGTCAATGTATGGGTTTCCAAAGTGTTACACTCACTCACAATGAAAAAAAAAACACTTTTGTAACTCAATCCTCACGTGTTGTCCCCTAAAACCTGAATAAACCTGAACTTTTGCAAACTATTTCATTCAACCTTCTGTGTGTTTTTCTTTGTGCCTCTTTCATCACAGGGAAAATGAACACCTCCAAAATATTGCAGTCTGCATCAAGACGCCATTTTGAGAATATTACCATAGTGTAGTATAGTAGTAGTAGAAGTAATTAGTAGTAGTAATATTACCATAGTGTAGTATAGTAGTAGTAGAAGTAATTAGTAGTAGTAATGGTGTAGTATATTGCAATGATGTAGTAACAACAGTTTTGGTAACTACTATTATAGAACTACTATTATTGTTGTTTTATAGGGGGTGCACAGAAAAAAAATAGTGTGGCACAATCCATGTAGGCTATTGGGGTGGGGGGGGGGGGCTTGTCATGGTAAAGTTTGTGGAAACTTATACAACGCCGCAGGCGTGTTGTTGTCCACGAGAGGGGTCTTTTACAACAGCGCATAATCTCCTCTGGCCTTTTCTCCACTGCAGACAGCGCATGTGCTGTGCTGCTGGAGTACCCTCAAAAGTTTCGCAACTTCCGCAGAGCAAAAGGAGCAAGACAGACTCGAGAGAAGAGAAGACAAACTCCTGCAACTCTCCTGATCCAACTTCACTCCGCGGATTAAGCGAACAGCAGCGATGGCAGGCAGAGACCGTGTCGCACACTTGATGAGGCAGCTGGCCAGTGCCGCGTGAGTGCAGCTAGAAACTCTTTACTTCGTCCGCTCCACTGCACACTCACAAACAAACATGCGCGCACACCCCCACCACCAGGGGTGTAGCGGGTCGGCTGTTCCAATAAGAACTTGGTTCCATAAGTAAAACCCATTAGGTTAACCTTGAGGTAGTGAGTCGCAACATTGTTGTTTTCTCTTATCTTTATGCCGTAGGGCGTACAGACACACACAAACAAACATTCGCGCACACCCACCACCTCTGCAGGTTGCTTCGGACACTTCACACACGCGTGCACGCACAAGCATATGCGCACACAAACAAACACTGCAGCACCACTCTACTCTGCGGGTAGTTGTGTCGTTTTCAGTCGCACACGAGTCACTGACCTTCTCGCGACCATGATTTTGCACTAGTCTCGTTGCCATGTGTCTGTGCAGCTGAGCGCGCGCGTGCGTGTGTGTTCCGAAGTTGCATAAAGCTGAAATACAACTTAAACATTTAAGCTTAAAACTGACATACATCTAGGAAACTCGAGTCGCAGAGGCCACATGTGTTTTTGCATTGCAGTGATTCAATCTGTAGATGTCATCTCCTTATGGCAACCCAACCCAATATTAGCCTACATTTAGTATTGTGTATTTCAATAACTATACAATAGATAGACGTCAGAGGCGTGCTCAGTCCCTTTAGGAAGATGAAAAAAGTATTCTTGTGGGTGCTCTTTGGTTCAAGGTTCAATGTCAAAAAAGTTGCTTGAAAAGAGAAAAAACTTTTCTTCACCAAGGCATTCCAAAAAGTATAGTTAAAATGTCTTTATTATTATGACATGTCCATTAAGTGCCTTGGTGAAGAAAAGTACCTACTCTGTATATGGGTCAGTGAGGTTTTTTAGGGCTCAGACGTCAGGTGGTAGCCTACAGCACAGGCCTGTAAATTCATTAGTAATTGGTACGCTAATGAATGTGCTGTAATGAATATACTGCTTAGACAAGCCACTAAAACAAACAAACAATTTAATCACAGTATAAGATAGTGGCATTAGTTGGTGTTGCACCCCCTGATGTGTGCTAGGCTACTAGAACTTCATTGACCCTCATATTTCTATTGCACAACAAGGCACAGCCATAGTAGGCTAATGATCACTTGGGTGCAGTTATGACGGCAGTTGCAAGCTAGGTTAGACATCAGAGCAGGGGTTCAGGTCCCACAGGACCCACAGGACATTATGTTGCGACCCAATTTTTTGTATGTTGCCGGAAATTGACCAATTGATTCTCATTATAAAAAATATAACCATTCATTTAGTAGCATACATACAGTAGCCTATGTTTCCTATCAGCATTTGCATTTCATGCTGACAGTCCGTTAGACATCAACTGGAGAGGAGTTAATACATTTTTACACCACAGCTCCACGACCCACTTTTGGGTCCCGACCCACCAGTTAAGAAACAGTGCATTAGACCAGGGTTTCCGAAACTGTGGTGCGTGCACCCCTGGGCGTGCGCGGCATGCCATAAGGAGGTCCGCGAGCTAAATTGAGCAATGGTGGATATGTGAGTTTTTATCCAGCATTTTTCATTGTATGGTGAATTGTATGCTGGAAGGGTCCATCTGAAGTGTAGTTGAACTCCTAGACAATTGGAAAAGAGGATTCCCCAAAACAACTGTGCATAATGTGCAGTGAACGCGCAGTGAATCATACTTGCGTGGCCATCAGCACATCCAAATATGTGCTTAGGGGTGTGCGAACCACATTGAAATGTACAAGGGGGTGTGCAGGGTAAAACGCTTGGGAACCGCTGCAGGCCTGGACACACTACATTAGAGTATAGGGCTAGTTATTATGCCTGTTAGGACACACTGCATTAGTTATTATGCCTGTTAAGCATTAGAGTATAGGCCTGGTTATTATGCCTGTCCCTTGCACATGTAACGCGGCCTTGTACTTGAGTGTTTGACCTGTTATGTCTACTAGGTTAGGGGGCAAAGGGGGCAGTTGAGAGAGAATTGAGTTCCCATTACATGATTCTATAGAGTTATGGGGCATGTATTACGTTCAGTATGTCTAACTCAATACTTTAGGTTCTTTTGCCCTACGACATGTAAAAGTTTTTATCTTTTACCTGACATGTTTCGACGGTATTACTTCAGACAGTGACCCTCTGATGAAGACTGAAGTAATACCATCGAAACACGTCAGGTAAAAGACTTGTTAAAAAACTTTTAACATGTCTTAAGGCAAAAGAAAATCTAAAGTGTTGAGTTATGGGGGCTCTCAGATGACTTTGGCCCCGGGCTCCGCCACACCTGCCAGTGGCCCTGAGAATGTCAATAAAGGGGCGTTTGACCTTGGCCTTGACCTCAGGATCAGATATGTTTATCTCACCTCACCTGACTAGGCCACCGCTCACCACAACACACCCACCTACTGCTCTCCCTCTGTGGCGGTGGACCTGTACGTGTGTGTGTGTGTGCGTGTATGTGTGTGTGTGTGCGCAGGGACGGATCATGACTCCATGGGCCCCTGGGCCAGACAACAAGAAAGGGCCCCCTCCAGATGTTAGAGACCCTTTATTGTTGGGCATTCAGGTGTTTTCCCCCTGAAAATATGTGAAAATAGAGTTGTTAAAAGTGTGATTTTACACAACATGAGAATGGAAATTTTGATGATTGGGCTTCAGGGCCCTCTGGACTCTTGGGCCCCTGGGCCTGGGCCCGGTAGGCCCTTGCAGTAATCCAACCTTGTGTGTGCGTGTGTATGTGTGTGTGTGTGTGTGTGTGTTTGTGTGTGTGTGTTTGTGTGTGTGTGTGTGTGTGTGTGTGTGTGTGTGTGTGTGTGTTGTGTGTGTGTGTGTTTGTGTGTGTGTGTGTGTGTGTGTGTGTGTGTGTGTGTGTGTGTGTGTGTGTGTGTGTGTGTGTGTGTGTGTGTGTGTGTGTGTGAGAGTGCGTGTTTGAGTGTGTGTGTGAGTGCGTGTGTGTGTGTGTTTGTGTGTGCACATGTGTGTGTGCATGCGTGTGTGTGTGTGTGTGTGTGTGTGTGTGTGTGTGTGTGTGTGTGTGTGTGTGTGTGTGTGTGTGTGTGTGTGTGTGTTTACTACACATAGACCATGCTCTGGAGCAGCACCACGGAAACGGAGAGATAGAGAGCGAAAGAGAGAGAAAGGGGGACTGAGGACAGAGAGAGAGAGACAGAGAGAGAGAGAGAGAGAGAAAGGGGGACTGAGGAGAGAGAGAGAGAAAGAGAGAGAGAAAGGGGGGCTTCTTCTTCTTCCTCCTCCTCTTCTTCTTCTTCTTCTTCTTCTTCCTCTTCCTCTTCTTCTTCTTCTTCC
This sequence comes from Engraulis encrasicolus, assembly GCF_034702125.1. Classification (NCBI taxonomy): domain Eukaryota; kingdom Metazoa; phylum Chordata; class Actinopteri; order Clupeiformes; family Engraulidae; genus Engraulis; species Engraulis encrasicolus. Next base: position 56,614,415 of record NC_085858.1, on the reverse strand, counting down.
TCTACTTCTTCTTCTTCCTCCTCTTCCTCTTCTTCTTCTTCTTCTTCTTCATCTTCTTCTTCCTCTTCCTCTTCCTCTTCCTCTTCCTCTTCTTCTTCTTCTTCTTCCTCTTCCTCTTCCTCTTCCTCTTCTTCTTCTTCTTCTTCTCCTCCACATTTTATTGCAACGACTTTTAGACCTAGGGGTAGAGGGAGGGATGGTGCACTGGATCAGAGACTTTTTAACTGACCGCCCACAGCGTGTGTCCACCAGAGACTTGGTCTCAGATGAGCTGGTCCTTAACACGGGGGCCCCACAAGGATGCTGTTTGTCCCCTGTTCTGTTCTCTGTGTACACAAATGAAAAGTCACTCTGTTATGATGACTTTAAATTGGTGAAATATGCAGATGATATGGCTTTAGTGGGACTCTTTTATCAGAATGACAGTACATCTGACTATTTGGATCATGTTGTTTTTATGTTAGAGCAATGGTGCAAGAAAAGCTCACTTTTACTCAATGTATGCAAAACCAAGGAGCTAATTCTTAACTATAGTGGTGTCCCATCACCCCTTTTACTCTCCAAACAAAATATTGAAATTGTTGACTGTTTTAAGTATTTGGGCACATACATTGACACAAAACTGAGCTTCTCAGACAATGTTGATGCCATATGTGAAAAAGCTAAAATTGAGAGGCTTTGGAGTTAACAGAAACATTTTGGAGAGGACCTATGCTAGCTTAATAGAGAGTGTCATTACCTATAACATCTCTGTTTGGTATGGCCACCTCACCCTATCTAATAAGAACAGGCTGTCCAGAGTGGTGAAAAATGCTGGAAAAATCATAGGTCGACCCCAAAAGCAACTAGACAAGCTGTAATGAACTGCAGTTGATAGGAAAACCACAAGAGTGATTCTCTAATTCGGCTACACTTTTAAGTCCGTGGACTTTATTTGGCAATTCCACTAACTATTAACTGCATCCAATGATGTTTTGGACATTAGAAAACATTTATCTTTCATATAATACAGAAAGTGTAGACATAGCATTATTTCTCTCAGCAAGAATGAATATTTAATACTGGTTTTGGGCGTTTTCATGCCGTCCTGTTTTCCAAATGTCAGATTCAGTCTTCATATTAGCATGTAAAGAAACTTGTTTTGCCCAAGACGATTGCAAATGTTGATTCACAGTAATCATCACAATATGACAAAACTGTCAGAAAGACCACTGTCCTTTCCATTATACATGAAATTTGCCATTTTGTGTGTGTCCACGAAAACTGTGTTAACCGTGTCACGGTCTGAAACCTCCTCCATAAATCAGTAATGGTTTGGTCTTAGGCCATACGAATAACATCACGTGATGTCATAACCTCTTTGGCAGGATACGGGAAGACTTTTTGGTAAATTTTGAGCTCCATCCTTCCATAATTTAATCCATTCTTTTTCATGTTCTCATAGCGGGAAAATTGCCTGTCAACAGTGTTATCAACATATTCATAAGAATCTGAATTAGAAATCACATGTAGAAAAACACAGATAAAGCATACAGATACATCAATTGATTAAGGTGTTGTGGTGGAACTTCTGAGGTCCTCAGTTAGCACAACACCATAAAAATGGCTGAAATGTCAACGGTGTTACCGTCAATGGTGTTACAATTAAGTATGACAGTCAGGGTTGCCAGATGAGGCTGATGATTTCCAGCCCAAAAAATGATCAAAATCCGCCCTAAAAACCGCCCAATTCTATTGATTTATATGGCAGTGGGAAGGTTTTTCTGATAGATGCCATTTTTACCCGCACACGGCCATCCTAAGCAGCCCAATTGGGCGGGAACCAGTCCAATCTGGCAACACTGATGACAGTTGAGGAGGAGTATGTTTTTGCCAATTTATATCCATATTGACAGACAAACAAACAAAATAATTAGTGTTCTAGGGAGATGGGTTTGTCTGCTCTGTTTTTTTCTCCTAAAAAAGTGCCGACTTGTTCCCCTGCACTGTTGACCGTAACACAGTTGAGTTACACCGTTGACTGTTTTGAAAGTGTTTTTGTGCTATTGATCCCTTATGTGTTGGAAAAATTCTATGAACATACACTAGGGATTATCTCTGGAGAAGGAAGTCTTGTGTAAGGAGGGTGACTATATTCAAATCAGACGTTACAGGGATTTATGATGAAAAATGTGTCAGTCTGTATCACAGTGACTCATAAAATCCTACTTATGAAGCTCAACAATCACATTTTCTATATCAGTTGCACAGATTAATGACAACATTACTGCTAAGGGACATAAGCACTTTCAAACATATATTGTTTCAACTCTGTAGTATTTTTATATATGTTTGAAATGACATAGTATTTGTCCATAACACTGTTGACAAAATAATTAAGCAAATGTTCGCTTTCATTAGAGTATTTATCAAATGATTTAGGATTAAGCTTGGCAATTTGTTTGTTTGGAAACTTAAATATATACACTATGTAAACATCTAGGTCATTTAGTCGAAAAAAAATACTGATAATTGACATTTTGCTTTTGCCAAAAGCGTAGGGAAATCGTAGAATCACTCACAAACAATTTGGATGACAACACC
>NC_085858.1:56599332-56601832 GCF_034702125.1 Engraulis encrasicolus | reverse complement strand
TGTTTGTCGGGGATGTCGAGGCTCGATAAGCATGACCTGGAAAGAGTTTTTGGAACTTAGGAAGACGCTGAAGACGCACGGAAATGCTGTCGACTTCCTTGGGTCTTTTAGCGTTGCTCTCGACGAGAACAAGTTTCAAATCTCAACAGTTTAAAACTCCTTAGCGATCGCCCATCCATTGATTCTTTTCAAAACTGGGCTACAGCCGTGCCTCTGTTACATTAGACAGGCCAACTTTCCCCCTGCTGGCGCGCGCTCCCGCGGTGACTGATTTAAATACATTCACAAATCCGACCTTCATGATTTGCTTGCTGCCTACTGATGTGGTTAAACAACAAATATAGCAAACATTATTAAAAAAGAACAGACAACGAATGCCGTGCTAAGACAGCCTAAGTGAAACGGAGAATAGTGGAAGCTCGAGGAGGTTTAGAATGACAGTATCAGAGGAGGATTGGCGCGACTGTCATTACCTACTGCAGAAACACATGTCTTCGTCATGGATAAGAGGGTTGTTGAACATGTTTCAAAATGAACACTTCCCTCAACGTCGGCTATTTTTTCTCTTTCTCTGGGAATGTTTTAGGACCTAAACTCAACTTAAATGGACTCACTGAACTACTAGGCTACAGAACTACTGACTGAGCCGCGCCATGCATTGGCTGCCAGCAGATACAAGCGAGGCGACACAGCGTGAGCGCGCAATCACCTATGAAGTTCAAGACACTTAGGCCTATATTACAATTACAAATTATTTATGAATAATTATATATTTTTAATGTCCATTCGTCCATGGCTTGTAAATTTCGTCTCGTCTTAGTCTGCTTGACGAAAATATTTTTTTATTTTCGTCATATTTTGATTTGCTTGAGGCAATTTTTAGTTCGTCATCGTCTCGTCATCGTCAAGGGAAAAAGGGGCGTTGACGAAATATTTTCGTCATCGTCGTGGTTGACGAAATTAACACTGGTGTGTGTGTGTGTGTGTAGCCATGCTCTGGAGTCCTACACTGCGTTGTGGTGCTAACCTGTGTGTGTGTGTGTGTGTGTGTGTGTGTGTGTGTGTGTGTGTGTGTGTGTGTGTGTGTGTGTGTGTGTGTGTGTGTGTGTGTGTAGCCATGCTCTGGAGTCCTACACTGCGTTGCCGTATAATGAGCGGAGCCCCTGCCCCCCCTCCCCCGTCCTCCGCCCGGCCTACCAGGGCAGCAACCCCATCAGCGACGTCTGGGCCCGACACGCTCTCAACATAGTGGCGAAATACATGAAGAGGTGAGCAGGGGGTGTGTGTGTGTGTGTANCTGTGTGTGTGTGTGTGTGTTGTGTAGTTGTGTGTGTGTGTGTGTTGTGTAGTTGTGTGTGTGTGTGTGTGTGTGTGTGTGTTGTGTAGTTGTGTGTGTGTGTGTGTTGTGTAGTTGTGTGTGTGTGTGTTGTGTAGTTGAATGTGTGTGTGTGTGTGTGTGTGTGTGTGTGTGTGTGTGTGTGTGTGTGTGTGTGTGTGTGTGTGTGTGTGTGTGTAGTTGTGTGTGTGTCTGTGTGTGTGTGTGTGTGTCTACGTGTGTGTGTGTGTGTGTGTGTGTGTGTGTGTGTGTGTGTGTGTGTGTGTGTGTGTGTGTGTGTGTGTGTGTATGGGTGTGCAACCCCATCAGTGACGTCTGGGCCCGACACGCACTCAACATAGTGGCTAAATACATGAAGAGGTGAGCAGGGGTGTGTGTGTGTGTGTGTGTGTGTTGTTGTTGTAGTTGTGTGTGTGTGTGCGTGTTGTTGTTGTTATTGTAGTTGTGTGTGTGTGTATGTTTGTGTGTGTGTGTGTGTGTGTGTGTGTGTGGGGGGGGGGGGGGGGGGTTCTGTCCGTGTCCAGGACTGAGAGAGATTTGTGTGTACATTTGTTTGCAAATTTGTGAAGTAAAAAAAAGTCTGCTTGGGCCACTCTGAGGAATGGCCCATTTGGCGTAGCCCCTTAATGCACGCCGTACCTCCAGTGGCACGCTGTAATAGTCATTGAAATGTAACTACCATAGCACTACAATACTATGACACAACACAGGCCCTTTAGTAATGCACCACGACTTGGTCATTACCATACTGGTAACAACAAATGTATGAAGCCGCTTCTTAAGGGGTTAAATGTTATTAGAAAACATTCAACAAATGATACTAACTTCTGTACATGTGATCATGATTCGGTTGTGCCGATAGACGATATCATTGTCCATCGGCGATGGACAGCTGGCATCACGATGGACGCAAACATTGTGATGCCAAGGAATCCTCTACTTGTGTATTTTTGAAGCCGCTGCTATTGTAATCATTATGGTGCTCGAAATCAGATGAAACATTACGGTAAAATTTGTAGTAGCAGTGGTTTCAAGACTGAACTGACAGACACACAAGCAAGCCTCAAGCAGAGTGAATTAGCTAAAAAAAACACATTGTAATAAAAACTTGTGAACTAAGCCCGACTACTGTTTGCTGCAGATGTCATAGTCAAAGTGTCATAT
>NC_085858.1:56589332-56594332 GCF_034702125.1 Engraulis encrasicolus | reverse complement strand
CTTTTTTTTGTTTCAATGCATTATAACACTTTACGTGAATGTGCACTGATGCAGGCAGGCAGATAGATAGATAGATAGATAGATAGATAGATAGATAGATAGATAGATAGATAGATAGATAGATAGATAGATAGATAGATAGATAGATAGATGGATGGATGGATGGATGGATGGATGGATGGATGGATGGATGGATGGATGGATGGATGGATGGATGGATGGATGGATGGATGGATGGATGGATGGATAGATAGATAGATAGATAGATAGATAGATAGATAGATAGATAGATAGATAGATAGATAGATCAGGTCAGGATGAGTAAGAGCAATGAGAGATGCACCCTCTAACGTGGTTATTCCCAACACTGCACTACTAGATGCCACCACTAGATGGTAATGTTGCCTCACGTGTCGGTCATTAACATGAAGCTTCCTCTTCCATTTTATTGAACACAAGTATTATTCTAATGACACTTGGAACTGCCCATCTGAATGAGAATGAATCCGTTGCAATTATGTGAACCAATCAGATGGTGAAGAAGAGAGTTTAGAGGAAAAGAGGGATGTGTAGAAGAGAGTTTAGAAGAAGACAGGAATGTGAAGAAGAGGGATATGTAGAGGAGAGGGATGTGTAGAAGAGAGGGATGTGAAGAAGAGAGGGATATGTGGAAGAGAGGAATTTGAAGAAGAGAGTTTAGAGGAAGAGAGGAATTTGTAGAAGAGAGTTTAGAGGAAGAGGGAGAGTTTAGAGGAAGAGAGGGATTTGTAGGTCTATACTATTGATGTGGCTATAATGAACTTGAACTTGAAGAAGCGAGAGATTTGTAAGTCTTGTAGTCACGCCAGCCTCAAAGGCACATGTCTTGTACAGCCCCTGACATGTGTTTCATCACCTATTGGTCTTTTGCAATCTCAAAGAAGGTATTCCATTAATATGGAATAGAGATCACTTTTGCTGATCTAATGGTGGACACTTGCTATAGAAGCAGACACATCCCAACAGTCTGGTAGGCCTACTACTGAATACAAATAAAGAGAACAGGACAGCACTCCAAGTCTTGTATTTTAATGCCCGTCAGACGCTTCGGGGTTAACCTTCTTCAGTGTCGGACCCGGGTTCTCTTTATGTCATATATTCTTGAGGAATGAGCACCCAGTTTTTTTTGGTTTTTTTTAACTTTGGTTGAGTTGAGCGCGTTGCACCCCTTAGCTTGACTACTGAATACAAACCTGACTGAATTGGAGGCGTTCTGGGTAGAATAATTGCCAACAATTCAGTATTACCAGGCTGTTAGCTCACACGTTGGATGTTATTTTTCCAGTCTTCCTTTTTCACCATCACTTGTATGAAGGACCTTTGGGGATTTTAGTCTGTGTTTGCATTGTCCTCTGTGCACTACAGCATCCTCAAAGCAACTGTACATAGCAAGTGCATATTACATACAGCAAGTGTCTGCTATATGTTTACTGCCATTTGCAATAATGTGTATTAAGTCTGTGAATATTTATGTAACCTTAATTACCTTTGGGATTAATACTCTACTCTACTCTACTCCAAGTCCTCACCTGTACTGAAGGTGCTGCAGACTACATCCAGCATGTGCAGCACTGCAAGGCTAAAGTGGTGCTGTAGGTCAGCTGTCCTCAATAATAATAATAATAATAATAATAATAATAATAATAATAAGCTTGAAGGTGCTGCAGACTACATCCAGCATGTGCAGCACTGCAAGGCTAAAGTGGTGCTGTAGGTCAGCTGATGTCAAGACTTCAGGCGGTGCACTGCCTTCATGAGAGATGGGGCATAGGCTACCAGCTGCAATTAGGGCAGAGGAAGGTTACTCTTTACTCTCTGTGTTGTATTGATGTGATATAAATGTGATATTTTCACACCTGTATTGGCCACCAAGGAGTCTCTAGTGAGAGTCTTTGTGATGACGTGGAGAAGACCTTGGGCAGCCTTCAGACTCCACCATTATCAGTACTTGGTGAAAAAGGAAGGCGAAACGGGATGGAAATGAATCTTGAGACGTTGTTGCAGACACTTATCAAAACAATGCCACAGAAAATGTGTAACCTTAAACAATAAGTTTATTTTAAAAACATGGCAGAGGTAAAACAAAAAAATCTATTGGTAAAACACATGCTCATAGATTTTCAAAACAAATCACGACTTTTCCTAACAATAAAGACAGCTAATTTGTTGACACTACGTTATGCCAATCATGTAATCTTGCCTCAAACCCGGTTGACATGTGAATTGCAAACAGGATCATAATCATTTTAAATACACATTGTTTACATGGCTGCTTACAACCGCCTCTCCAGGTGGAGTACACAGAAATAATGAGTACAGCCCTTAAGATACACTCCCTCTACACGTTTGACTGTAGCCCCATCCACCCAGAGAACATCATTGTCAAATTCGCAGATGACACAACAGTGTTGGGGCTGATAACCGAGGGCCTACAGGGATGAGGTCCTGAAACTTGGAGAGTGGTGTGCATCCAACAACCTGGCCCTAAACATCTCCAAGACGAAGGAGCTCATCCTGGACTTCCGGCGGAACAAAGATGCTCCTGCCCCCCTGTACATCAATGGAGAACGTGTAGAGCAAGTGAGCTCATTTAAATTCCTAGGTGTACACATCTCCGCTGATCTCTCCTGGTCGACTAACACCTCGGCTCTGGTAAAAAAGGCCCAGCAGCGATTGCACTTCCTCAGAGTACTTAAGAAAGAACAGTTAGACTCAAGCTTGCTGGTGACCTTTTACCGTTCCACCATAGAGAGCCTGCTGACCTACGCAGTGTCAGTGTGGCACTCAAGTTGCACTGAGGCTGACAGGAAGAGCCTGCAGAGGGTGACCAAAACAGCACAAAAAATCATAGGCTGCCCCCTGCCTCCCATACCCACCATCTACAACTCACGCTGCGTAAGTAGAGCCAGGAGTATCATTAAAGATCCCACACATCCTGGCTTTCATCTCTTCACACTGTTGCCCTCTGGCAGGCGCTACAAGGCATTGCCAGCCAGAACCAATAGGATGAAGAACAGCTTCTTCCCCAAAGCTGTTACAACAATGAACACACACTTACTGGACAATGCTCATCTATAAAGGACTGTGCACTTCGTAGGGAAGCTAAAATCTCAGTATACTTTGTATACTGACAATAAAGGCTTTCTATTCTATTCTATTCTATTCTATAAGTGATGATTTGCTTACAACAAGAAAGTAAGGTTAATAATACACCTTAAATTATGTATTTGTACATTTCGGTGAAATTATAGGTGTGCAAAGTGACACCCCAATAGAAATAAGAAAAGCAATGTTAGAAAAACTGTTAGTTAACTATGAAAAGATGTTATGTTTAATATGAAAAAATTATAATCAGCGACAGCTCAGTCACCACAATGGAGTTTACAAGGTGAATTCCACTTTAAAGAATCATTCATTCACACTAATAAACGGAGAGGGACCAGCATACTACAATGATTACAGTCACATGAAAATATATACATTACATTATTACAATATATAATATATATGAAGTCTGTTTTGGTTTTGGCATGACTTCCAGTGGTTCCCCTGGATCTGAATTAATCCCTTAGCACAGAGCCTATGTTATAACCTTACTGTCACCAGAGCCCATGTTATAACCTTACTGTCACCAGAGCCCATGTTATAACCATACTGTCACCAGAGCCCATGTTATAACCTTACTGTCACCAGAGCCTATGTTATAACCTTACTGTCACCAGAGCCCATGTTATAACCTTACTGTCACCAGAGCCCATGTTATAACCATACTGTCACCAGAGCCCATGTTATAACCTTACTGTCACCAGAGCCTATGTTATAACCATACTGTCACCAGAGCCCATGTTATAACCATACTGTCACCAGAGCCCATGCTATAACCTTACTGTCACCAGAGCCTATGTTATAACCCTACTGTCACCAGAGCCTATGTTATAACCTTACTGTCACCAGAGCCCATGTTATAACCTTACTGTCACCAGAGCCTATGTTATAACCTTACTGTCACCAGAGCCTATGTTATAACCTTACTGTCACCAGAGCCTATGTTATAACCTTACTGTCACCAGGGCCTATGTTATAACCTTACTGTCACCAGGGCCTATGTTATAACCTTACTGTCACCAGGGCCTGTGTTATAACCTTACTGTCACCAGAGCCTATGTTATAACCTTACTGTCTTAATCTGTTACTCTCGGAAATGTCATAGCAATGTTGTTATGATGTAGTTGAGTATTTTCAGCAAAAGTGAATAGGCAAGCCGGCGACCCCATCTGTAGTAAGAGGCTACTTCCCAGTGTTTTCCAAGCTGAAAAAGATATTAAAAACACAAAGATGTGAAAACAATGCGACGACTGGCAACACAGGTTACTGACACAGACAGACAGGTAATGGATGATTAAGGCTATTAAAGCATGAAGCTGTTACATCGCTGGGAATACTAATAAATAATATTTTACTATCAATACAATTTTCTCAACTGTAATAAAAAGTATTATTATTATATTTCAGTGCAAATAAAGAAAACATTTCTTCACACAAACAACTAATCACCATATCTTTATAATTACTGATAAATATGATGTCACAATGGTTTTACTCACTCTACTTTCTCCAGTCTGTAGTTTGGGTCTTCCACCAGAGCAGAGATCTGCTTGACTGCTGAGTCTCCTAGTTTATTATGATTCAGACCCAGCTCTCTCAGGTGTGAGGGGTTTGATGCCAGAGCTGATGTCAGATGAGCACAACCCTCTTCTGTTATACGGCAAGACCAAAGGCTGGAGAGAGAGAGGGAGAGAGAGAGAGAGAGAGAGAGAGAGAGAGAGAGAGAGAGAGAGGAGAGAGAGAGAGAGGAGAGAGAGAGAGAGAGAGAGAGAGAGAGAGAGAGAGAGAGAGAGAGAGAGAGAGAGAGAGAGAGAGAGAGAGAGAGATGCAGGCAAACAGACAGACAGAAAGACAGA
>NC_085858.1:56551832-56579332 GCF_034702125.1 Engraulis encrasicolus | reverse complement strand
TGAGAAAAACCACAGGCAAAGAAAAGGGGCAAAAATCCCAATATTGTCCAAAAGTGAGGAAAAGCTCACGTGGCAGAATCTCACAGCTCAAAAACTCAAAAGAACTCGTGTAGCACAAAAAGTCAAAACGCACTTCCAAAAAGTAGAAAAAAAATTCAGAAAAATACGAGGCAAAAGTCCAGAAAATACTTTCAAAAGGCACAGACAAAACTCACGTGGCGCAATGAGGCATAGAACAGGAAAACTTGGCAAGGCATGAACCTGATCAGAGCAGAGAACCATTCGGAGTTGTAGGCAAAAATCTTGCAATGACAATAGCCCTTGGCTGGGTTTTAAAGCAGAGTCTGATGAGTTAAATGGAAGCAGCTGTAGCCAGGCCATGGTTGGTGATTGGCTTCTGGCGATGTGGTGAAGTTCAGAACATGGCCACCAGATGGCAGCAGTACAGGGAGAAAGTTGGCTAGTGTACGCAAGGCAAGTCACTGCATATCGAACTGCAGGGCAGGTCAGGGCTGGGTTGTGACAAGATCCATTTTCTATTTTTACTGCCCTGCACAAGACCAATAATAAACAGGACTTAAGGATTACTATAATCGGGCCGCAAGCCCGCTTAATTATTTGTATGGCCAGTGTAAAATTGACAATAAAGCCGACTTGACTTGAGACTGTAAAGGAGTTTCTCCAAACGCCAAGTGAGGCAGGTGGCAAGTTGTTCCGACGCACTATCCAAGGTTTTAAGCACGCGCAGAGAGTTTAATAAAAGAGATTTTGCTGCTTTATTCAAGTGGTCCGGTTGACTTATCAAAATCAAATTGCTGTTCCAAATAAACCAATATATAGCAATTTGTCCAAAGTAAGTTTGGACTTTGCCATCTTTACCATCCTACCTGTCAAACACACAGTGAGTGGCCTAAAAAACCCAAATATGGCTCCTACACAGGCCAGACTTAGCTCACATTTCTGCATAACTGTAATCAAGACTTGTTAGCTGTAAAAGTAGAATTTCTAGTGTTTCCATGATGACTATAACAGTGTTTAGTCTGATGCATCACACACTCTTTGTCTCTTTGCTTACCACAAGTACTGCAGTTTACAATCTGGCATCCTGAGTAGAGTAGAGAGCTGCTTCACTCCAGAGTCTCCAAGTGTATTATCATTCAGATGGAGACTTGTTAGATGTGAGGGGTTTGATGCTAGAGCTGAACTCAGAGCAGCACAGCCCTCTTCTGTTATACTGCAGGACTCCAGCCTGGGGGGGGGGGGGGGGTAGAGAGTCAGAGAGTAAGAGACAGAGAAACCAGGACACTGGACATTTTGGAGTCATGCAGAAACAAGCCACCCTGCACACAAACAGTTCAGCCTCCTGCCCTCTGGAAAGAGGTACAGGTGCCTCCACATACACCAGAGCATGGTACTGTCCCGCCGCACTGCTACTGCACGTGTGTGTATTTTATGATGTACACTCGCCCTACTACTACATGGCCATAACTGGGGAATGCTGATTTCTGTTCTTATGACACACATACGTAGAGGCACAGGTTCTGTATTACAAGTTACGTATACTGATCAAACTCAACTAACTTGAGTGTCTCGATTCTGCAGTGTGAGTCCTCCAGTAGAGCGCAGAACTGCTTCACTCCGGAGTCTCCTGGTATCTTCCCCTCCAGATCCAGCTCTGTCAGCAGTAAAGGGTTTTCATGTAGAATTGAAGTCAGATAGGCACAGGCCTGTTCAGCAGCATCGCTCTTCAACAACCTACAGAAACAACAGAAGAATCACTAATTTCACACACTTCTAATCACACACTAATGTTACTCACCAACGCTCCAAACACACATGCGTATTCACAGGGCTACATACGAAGACAAATCAAACATATTGCACACAAATGCATATATACACATATTGTACAGACATTATGATAGATTGAACATGTTAAACAGCTGTGCATGTATTATAGTGTATACACTATAGTGGGTAGTGTAATACTGTACAATACACAATATAGAAATATAATCTAAAAAACAAAAGTCCAGAACGTCTTAAGAGGTAGAAGGTGATCTGATAAGGTGCCTTGTGGTAAACAAAAGAAAGCTGGAGTTGTATAGATTATGTATTCTGTTTAAATACTGTATTGGACGTGTCCTGCGGGAAGACTATGCAGTGCTGTGGAGTCCCACTAATGCTACTCACCAACCATCCAAACACAGGCGCACACGTACACAGGGCCACATACAAAGACAAATCAAACAGGCACACAAGTTCATATATAGTATATGCCCTTATTGTACAGACATTATGATAGATCGAACATGTTACACAGCTGTGCATGTAATCCAAAAGTGCCTTAACACTAGAACTACCACGGAGGGGTCAATTGACCTTTTTACCTAAAAGCCCCACAAGGGGGTCATTTGACCCTTTGGACCCCCTGCGGACACTCCTTTTGTTGTGGAAATGTGGCTGTTAGCAGCTCACAGCTGTCACTTGAGACACAGAGTGTGTGTGTGTGTGTGGATCATTTCCAATGCCTGTTGAGTGCTGTATCTCTGCATCTTCGTTCCTTGGAGAGGAGCTTCTTTCACCACAACATTTTTGAGGGAAATTAAGCAGTAGTCCACATGAACTGGTATTTATCCATCTAACAATTGCCAGGTTGCATTCACATGAGTCGTTATGGTCACATGGCATGGGAGATTCACACGTTACAGTTTTTCGATTGGTTTGGCTAATTTCTCGAAACTGAGATGACATTCTCAAAACAACACGGACAAATCCCCAAACCAACTTGCAATTTCCCAAAACAGAATGGCATTTTTCATTGCTTTCATCAGATATCATAAGGGTTGGAGCAGGCGTCACCCAACAGTTTTTTTCTTCCTTTTAAGGGTGCTGACCAAAATATTGTAAGACTGAAAAATGAAAAAAGGTCGCACCATGCATAGGTTTCTTTTTATTTACACAGACGCGTGAACGCGTCTGTGTAAATAAAAAGAAACCTATGCATGGTGCGACCTTTTTTCATTTTTCATCAGATATCAAATGCTTTGTACATGTCTCAAATGTTTAGTACATCTCTGCAGATGGATATGTACAAATACCCTTCAGTTGACACATTCAGCATACATTCAGCACATTTTCCAAATAAATTCACCTTGCTTATCTAAACGAATTAGACAATTCTCAGTCTAATGGTTGCCCTCTCCAAAACACGTCAGCATTATTTCATTGTGTAAGTCATCATATGCAAAGTGGTCTACGTAGTTCCCAAAACTGTCAAGGACATCATATTTTAAGAATTTCATTACATAGTAAATTCATGACAGTGTTCAACAGGTCAGATGGTATTGTAACTTTACTAGTTAGTAGAAAATAATTTTACAACCGTGTATACTACAGTTTCCATGTTATTTGGCTAATTTCATGACATTTTTTCAAACGACATTCTGTTTTGAACAATTGCTAGTTGCTTTGGCATTTGTCCATGTTATCTCTGTTTTGAGAAATGAGCCAAACCCATGAGAAACCTGTGATATATGGGCATTACTTTCTGTATATGAATTTACAGTAAAGAAAGTTACTGATAAATGTCCTTGGTAAATTATCTGTGTTGTCAAACTTCAATAGTTTCACTCACTTTTCATTTTTATACATAGTCGAAATCTGTTAGCTGAACGTAGATAAAACACCTAACCATTTTGACTGGCAGTGCTTACACAATGGCAAAGGGATGTATTTTGTATTTTGAGGGTACTGATGATATATGTGGGGAAGAAATTTAGTTTTGACACATGGGTAAACTGTTTTTGTGGTGATATGAGCGAGTGATGAGGATCCATGTAGTTATGCTGAACCATCCAGTTTATTTTGACAGAAGGACTAAATGAATGCAAATGAGCCAAAGCAATTGAGAAGGATCTATGCCATTTTGATGGTACTGACTATTTATATGTCAGACGGTTTAGTGCTGATGCAAGAATGAGGTGTTTTGGCAGGTATATGACATTTTGCTAGTTATCTGAACTGTTGTGCAGAAGTGTAAGAATGTTTGTCCAAATGACCCAATGGTTATAGGAATGTCATCTCAGTTTCAAGAAATGAGCCAAAACAATCGAGAAAAACTGTAATTCAACCATTATCTGGTTGCAGTCATATGATTCGTCATGATCACATGGGACATTCACACGTTCGTTCATTGATGACTTATATGAAGAAAATGTGCTGACATGTTTTCAGGACAACTATTACACTGAAAATCAACCAATTGGGATAGATCAGCAAGGTACATTCAGTTGAAAATTCTACTAAATGTAAGCTGATTGTGTTAACTGTAGGATACTTGTACATAACCATTTGCAAGGATGTACTAAATGATTGAGACATGTACAAAAGCATTTGAAATTTGATGAAAGCAATGATAAATGCCATTCTGTTGTGAGGAACTGCAAATTAGTTTTGGGATTTGTCCATGTTTTGAGAATGACATCTCAGTTTCAAGAAATGAGCCAAACCAATGGAGAAAACCGGTAACAAACTGTCCGCCAAACTGTGCTATCTGTCTTTATTGCTGATATCTTCATGCAAGTTGCTATTTACCTGTGGTGACTGATTTTGGAGGCTGACAGCCCTTGGGAAGAAGCTGTCTGTCCCTCTGTCTTGGCTGTTAGCACTGTAAGGTGTGACCCCCTCACCCCTCACCCCACACACGGCCCCTAACAGCCTCATTACCATAACAAAATGAGTGATTAGTGTATTAGGTAAAAGCCACCGGGTCAAATGACCCCTCTCTGGTACTTCTAGGTAGGCAGAAAAATCCTGGTAGTTCTAGTGTTAAGTGCCTTAAGGTAGTCAAATAGATTAGAGTGACCAACATTGCTGTCCAGTATTATAATATAGGCTAGTGCATAATTTAATTCAGTGCAATACATAATATAGAAATAAAGTATACCGTAATTTTAAATATTGTACAGACATTATGCTACATCAAACATGTTACACAGCTGTGCATGTAACCAAACATAATGCAAGAGTGCCTTAAGGTATTCAAATAAGCTAACCAGTATTATAGTGTAGCCTAGTGCATAGTGCAATACATTATAATATGCAGTATAGAAATACAGCTTAATTAAAAAAAAATAGCCCTAAAGGTCTTAAGAGGTAGAAGGTGATCTGATGTGATAAGGTGCCATGTGGTAAATAAAATGAATACTGTATTGAAAGTGTCCTGAGGGAAGATTATCCAGTGCTGTGGAAGTCCCTTAGTGCAGTGATCATCCTGGACGGGGCATTTGGGAGGTTTGGGTCTAGCTGTCTCCACAAGGTTAGAAGGGGATTGGCAGGGGGATCATGCACTTCAGTCCTCTATGATGTGTGTCATTTAACAACGGTATGACCTTGGGGACAAATGACCTCTGTAACCTGCCTGTCCTGTAGGAGATGGACTGGCAGGGGGATCGTGCACTTCAGTCCTCTATGTCTGTAGCTAATCAGACCCCTCTGATTGATGATTGTGTGCATGGAGTGGCTGGCCTTGTCCAGACTGATGATGGTGGTGTGCATGGAGTGACTGGTCTTGACCAGACTGATGATGGTGGTGTGCATGGAGTGTCTGGCCTTGTCCAGACTGATGATGATGATGTGCATGGCGTGACTGGCCTTGACCAGACTGATGATGATTGTGTGCATGGAGTGGCTGGCCTTGTCCAGAATGATGATGGTGGTGTGCATGGAGTGGCTGGCCTTGACCAGAATGGAGTGTAGTCTGCTGAGACTTCTATTCTGTAGTGAGAGTCTCCAGTTCCATGTCCACCACAGACCCTTCCTCATATCATATTATCACTGAACCAGTCATCTAGTCTCTCTCTAATGCTAGATGGGCAAGAGTCTGTATCTGATTAGACTCTTCTGGATGATGAAGATAATGGCTGGAGTGTAGTCTGCTCATGGTCCTACTCTGGGCTGCTGTAGTGAGAGTCTCCAGTTCCATGCCCACCACAGACCCTGCCTTCCCCACCTAACCACTCATCTAGTCTCTCTCTAATGCTACCACCTCATCAAACTACAGAATAGACCAACACACTGCCATACCAGATTAACATACACTACTACTAATTGCCACACTGTCTGACATTTATTTGAGGCATTATTTCGATGCTATAATGGCTAAAACAAAGGTTTTCTGTAGAACTACTTCCTTCCGCCACAAGAAGCTTCTTTTCATAACTTTCTGGCAAACTGCCGTTGCTTATTCTAAATTGAAGGTTGCTACGGCCAAGACACCGTTGATAGTTCTATCGCATTCGGTTGTCAAGTCAAGAGCCAGTCGTTAATTCTATCGCATTTGGTTGTCAAGTCGGTCGCCTCAATGTTCTACCCATTCGATATATGGGCGCGTCTGACTTGCCCACTAGACCATGCTACAGTTGGCATGATTCCTACACATGTACAGATCTCAATAGATTAAAAAAATACCCCGCGCATCTTGGCGACAAACTGCCTCACCTCGCCATTAACTTCATCAAAACAGGCACCTCGTCAATATGCTCTCCTCCCATAGGAAACTCCCCTTGATTTATTTTCCACTGCGTTCCCATAGTTAAGCCTATTGATCCGAAAATATCCCATACTTTTCACAAGTTACGCTACTCTCTCAACTGATAAACGCTACAACCGCAGGAAACATCTCCTCTCGTGGGGAAGAAACGCCCATGTGAAACGGGCGTCCCTTTGCGCAGGGAATCTCTCTCTCTCTCTCTCTCTCTCTCTCTCTCTCTCTCTCTCTCTCTCTCTCTCTCTCTCTCTCTCTCTAGGCCTATCACAAAGTTGACAGAGTGATGGTCAGTTGGGAGAAATAAACATGTTTCAAATTTGATTAGGTCTACTAAGATTTGCTCCAGATTCACTATACATTGCTGGTGTTTCCAGACGCGCGGTGCCACATGTGTCACTTCAGCGCGTAATGCTTGCAACTTTTTTGTGTGTAATTTATGAACGTGCGTGCCTTGGCGCATTGATACACTGGAGTTATGCGGTCAGAAAAGTGACCTAATAGTGGGACTACTTCAGGTGTGCATATATAGACAGTTAATCAATACCCAATTTAGCGCGTCATAATGGGAGATTCCAGACTGCCGTGGTATAAATGCAGATACACCTTCCCAGGCAGTCCAGATATCCAGCGTCTCTCTTTCTAAAGCTACCACCACATCAAACCACAGCCTAGAACAACACGCTGGCCACAATATCAATGCATACACCTCCCCAAACTTTATCTCACATTTCCAGACCCATGAACATATAGCCCTTAACACCCATACTGTCCTCCCTTGATTTCTTCCTCATTACAGTGGACAGAACAATAGACATGATTAATAAACAGGGATAGAGAGGAAAGGATGTCACAGGAGTCATACATTTCATCTCATAGGCACAATCTCAGAAAGCCTTTAGTCTTGCCTACTGTAATACCACACAGAAGCACTCCTGCATTTTCCCCTCTCCTCAACCCCTGCATTACCCATATGGAAAATATATATAAAATTAATACACATTCCTTATGAAAAGAACGTGTTCAGAAATTGTAAGAACTTACCACTGTCTTATTGGTAAATCCTTGTAAAATATTGTATAAAAAATATAAATGTCATGTATGAAAGTGGCCCCTTCAGTGATATCTCATACAAAGTATTAAGTAAAACTATTATAAATACAGTACAAATTATACAAATAATGTGTACATTTTTTGTGTGAAATGTATGTGTATATATATATATATATATATATATATCATATAAGTGTTCTACTGTATGATGGCCTTCAATGTTTTTTGAATGATATTAAAGCAAAGTGATACCTCACTCATTAAAGGGGGCAGCCCCCAGTGGCTCCCCAAGGGAGCAGCGTGGTAGGACAGCACCATGCTCAGGGTACCTGAGTCATGGAGGAGGATGGGGCAGAGCACCAGGGGTGCATTTCTCAAAACCATAGTTGCTAACTATGTTAGCTACTTTGTTGTTTGGAATGCAATTTTCCATTGACAACAACCCAGGTTGCTAACTGGCAAACAACTACACTTTTGAGAAACGCACCTCAGTGTAGTCATAGCCTGAGTCGTTAAGGAATTACATCTTACAGAGCCTTCCATGTTGCTGCTCCTATTCTTTGGAACAATCTGCCCGACCACATCCAGAATGCCCCTTCACTGGCCATGTTTAAGCAACACCTTAAGACAGTGTTTCCCAACCAGGGGTACGTGTACCACTAGGAGTACGCGAGCACACCTCAGGGGGTACTTGGAAAAATGTAATAATAGCAAATATATTGAGTATAGTCACATTGGGATAGAGGAACAGAGCATGTGTGAGGGCGAGGGGGTACTCATCATATGACAAAATGGTTTAGGGGTACGTAGGACAAAAAAGGTTGGGAAACACTGCCTTAAGACACATCTCTTCCTGGAGGCTTATGGCTGTTAGTTTCACAGGCACTTTCACTTACATGCATTCACACACACGCTCACACACTGACGCACACACACACTCACACTTTCCAACACAACACTCTGTGAAGCGTCCTTGGGTGCTTTGAAAGGCGCTATATAAAACGAAAGTATTATTATTATTATTATCTGACATTTGCATGGATACTCTATGAAGGACTGTCATCATATACAACTTTAGCAGTTGCCAGAACTTTGCATGTTTCATTTGACATATTTCTAACAAAAAACTGTGTTGTAAGAACTTTGTCTGTTATTTGTATGTATGAGGGACTGGCATCATATAAAGGTTTAGCAGTTGCCAAAATTGTACATGTTTCATTTTACACTTATCTACCAAAAAATAAAAAATAAATCTCTGTCATATAAAATCTTTCATAATTCATATAAAACTTGTACATCAAATTAACAAATGGCAAGATGACAAGTGTAACCAAATGCAAAGGGTAAAACAGAAAATACAAAGACTGATGGTGACATCTAGTGGCCAGATAAATGAACAACAAAGAAAAAATGTCCATAGAACCTGACAATGATTAAGTAGGGATAGAGAGGAAAGGATGTCCCAGGAGTCATACATTTAATCTCATAAGCACAATCTCAGAAAGCTTTTAGTCTTGCCTACTGTAATACCGCACAGAAGCACTCCAGCGCTTTTCCTCTGCTTTTTTCCTCAGGTGCCACCAGGGGCCGCACCTGAGCGCCCAATCTCTGTGTGACTATCTATGACTTATGAATCCTGGTCCTAACCTACGTTGACCTTATGACTCTACATTCTCTGTCTATCTCTTCTTCCTCTGCCTTCCTGCTTTTTCTGCCTCTCCTCTATACCTCTCCTTTTAAATCTATCTCTAACAATGTTTTTTTTCCCATTTGTTAAGCACTTTGAGTTACATGCCTTGTATGACACAGTGCTATACAAATACAATTATTATTATTATTTATCTCTGCATAATCACCTTCAAATGGGCCAACAAACCCCTGTGGCAACCAATCATGACACATTCCCCATCTGTCACAATTTATTTTATTGTGACACATGACAGTTGATGTAGATGCAACAATTTGTCTCCCACATCTCCAGTGGTATTCCCTGCAAATGGAAATAGAGACAAAAACTTCTGCTGCACTGGACCGAGAATGACTGCATCAAGATCTCGCTGCTGTTTGCATATTCAGCCTCAAAGCCTTTAATATTCTGTGTTCACACCTCTGTGGGGACATCAGTTTATGAAGCAAAATTAAATTGGAAACGGAATGTAGTTCATTTTTTGAAGTTAAATAAAGTATGGTCATGGCCTGCGATGGAACTATCAGAAAAAAAACCTTGCCTGTGTCAAAACTTATTTACTAACCCCTGACAGAGGCTTCAAACATCACATCCAACATCAAAACACAGCTCACAATAAAATGTCCCCCAATGTGGGCAATGACCTTTCACAGAAAGGTGCAAAACAAGAACTACACAGACACATTTCAGATAGCCATATTCAGTTTCAAAACTTCAAAATCTCAGACACTTGCATCGGGAGATGCTTTACGGCATTATCTTACCTCAGGGTCTGAAGTTTACAGGCAGGATCCTGCTGTAATTCTAAAAGCAGCTTTACTTCAGAGTCTCCAGGGTCGTTTCCTCTCAGGTCCAGTTCCTCCAGATGTGAAGGGTTTGATTTGAGAGCTGAGGCGAGAGCAGCATATCCTACTCCTGTTATGCCACAGTCTGCCAGTCTGAGCAGAAGGGGGGGGGGATAGAGAGAATGATTGACAGAGAGAAAGCAAGATAAAATATAATTAGTTCACAACATTCACACAAATACACTGCTGTGGTACCGTAAAAACCATTGTACAATAACATACAGATTTGATTAATTTTATTTGGATCAAGACGAGCAAAAAGTACCAAACAGTATGCAAGATATTAACATTACAGAAGATTACTGATTTACACACTCATACCACTACTGTTATTAATAAAGCAGTCAACATTCAAGGACCCCTACCCATATTTCCATGTTACATACAGTATATGATAGCTGAAATTGAAAATTTGCAAATCTCCCTTTGCAGTTCCCCCTTTTCACAGTACTGTGTAGAAAGTGTGTGTGTGTGTGTGTGTGTGTGTGTGTGTGTGTGTGTGTGTGTGTGTGTGTGTGTGTGTGTGTGTGTGTGTGTGTGTGTGTGTGTGTGTGTGTGTGTGTGTGTGTGTGTGTGTGTGTGTGTGTGTGGGGCCAGGCCTGGGACAAAGTCATCTGAAAGGGCCCCGTAACCCAATACATACAATGTCATGAGGACCCGATTCTGGGAACCCTCTTTCTCAGGGCCCAGGACAACTGTTCCCTTTGTCCCCCCTGTCGGCACCCCTGTGTGTGTGTGTGTGTGTGTGTGTGTGTGTGTGTGTGTGTGTGTGTGTGTGTGTGTGTGTGTGTGTGTGTGTGTGTGTGTGTGTGTGTGTGTGTGTGTGTGTGTGTGTGTGTGTGTGTGTGTGTGTACTGCATGTACTGTATGATGTGATTTTGTTCTCTGCACTTCTCCTGCAGCTGGCGAGCTACAAAGATCATGTCCATGGTGCTTCTGTTTGGACGGAATCCGCTTTGTGACTCAGGAAGAGTGTTTTCTGACAGGGGGGCGAGTCTATTGGCCAACACCCTGGCTAAAGCCTTCCCTACCGTGGAGAGGAGGGAAATGCCTCGATAGTTACCGCATTCAGTCTTGTCACCCTTCTTGAAAAGGGAGATCACTAGGGCATCCCTCAATTGTGCTGGTATTTCCTCTTTTTTCCATATTTTGACAAGCAGGGTGTGGATGTGTTCAAGAAGGACAGGCCCGCCTTCTTTCAGAACCTCAGCTGGTATACCATCAGCCCCAGGAGACTTGTTGTTCTTCATCTTCCTGATGGCATCCCGTACCTCACTCAAACTGGGTGGTTCTGCCATACTTTCAAAGATGGGCAGTTGAGGAAGTTGGTCCAGTGCCTCAAAGTCAGGGGTAGTGTCCCTATTCAGAAGCTCTTCATAGTGCTCCTTCCACCTGTGCATTATAGCCTCTTTATCCTTCATCAAATAGAGTCCATCCTTAGAGCGAAGGGGGGTTAGGCAACGATGGCTGGGTCCATATACAGCTCTTGTGGCTTCAAAAAAGCCTCTGGTGTCCCCAGTGTCAGCAAGCTGTTGGATTTCCAGGGCCTTTTGTGTCCACCATTGGTTCTTGAGTACCCTGACCCTTGATTGAACAGCTGCTTTCGCTTTAGCATGGGCTTCTCTTTTAACATTGCAGTTGATGTCATTTTGCCATGTTGTGAAAGTTTTCCGCTTGATGTTGATAAGGTGCTGGATTTCTGTGTCATTTTCATCATACCAGTCTTTCATCAACCTCTATACATGGCCTTCATAGACCTCACTAAAGCCTTCGATTCTGTTAACCGCCAAGCCTTATGGCAGGTCCTGGCAAAAATTGGCTGCCCTAATAAATTCATTCGAGTTTTGAGGCTGCTACATGACATTATGTCTGCCACTGTACTGACTGGCTTTGGAGATGAAACCGAACCATTCCGAGTTGACACAGGAGTTAAACAGGGATGTGTTATTGCACCATCACTGTTCTCCATTTTCATTGCCAGCATCCTCCATCTTACAGGGAATCAGCTGCCACAGGGAGTCAAAATTGTGTACAGGGCTGAGGAACTTCTGAACATCAACCGATTCAGGGCCAAAGGTCAAACCACCACCGTACCCATCACAGAGCTGCAGTATGCAGACGACAATGCCATTGTAGCCCTCTCAGAAGATGACCTACAGTGCAGCTTGACTGCTTTTGCTAAATCCTACAAACAGCTTGGTCTGGCCATAAACATCAAGAAGACTCAAATCCTCTTCCAGCCATTACCGGACTGCATCACTCCCCCAAACATCTATATTGAAAATACCAAATTGGGAAAATGTAGACCACTTCCCATATCTTGGCAGCCTTCTATCATCTAAAGCCACCATTGATGATGAGATACACCACCGCCTTAGTTGCACCAGCGCAGCATACTCGCGACTTAAGAAAAGGGTGTTTGAAAACCGTGATCTTCAGTCAAAGACTAAAATCCTGGTCTACAAAGCGATACTGCTCCCCACTCTCCTTTATGGGTCAGAAACCTGGACCACATATAGTAGACACCTGAAATCACTGGAAGCCTTCCATCAAAGACATCTACGGAGAATCCTCAGGATAACCTGGGAGGATTATCGAACAAATACCAGTGTCCTGGAGGAGGCTGGCATCCCTACCATCACTGCCATCATTGCACAACACCAACTTAGATGGACTGGCCATGTCATTCGAATGCAAGACTCTCGACTACCCAAACAAGTCCTGTACTCACAGCTTCTCCAAGGGAAACGTGCCCCAGGAGGTCAAAAGAAAAGGTACAAAGACAACATCAAGGACAACATCAGGAAGTGCCATATACCCCTTAACACCTGGGAGACTACAGTGAGGAACAGACCTGCCTGGAGAAAAGTGGTTAGAGAGGGGGCTGCACAATACAACAGGGATCTCCACAGTGCTGCAGAGCAGAAACGCAAACGGAAGAAAGAGATCACCTCCACCAACAAAGTTCCACCAAAACCCATAACTACCCCTGCCCACCCATGCCCACATTGCCCCAAAGTATGTGGGTCCAGGATTGGCCTCTTCGCCCATCTGAAGACCCACAAGGACCAAGAAGGAGGACAGACATACTCGACCACGAGTGTCCGCCGATGATGATGATGATGATGTGAATACATCACTGCACTACTGTATCGTCATACCAGCTGAATGCTGATTTCTGTTCTTATGTCACACATACTGTAAAGAACATATTTTCTTAATTACATGTTATCCTGATCAAACCCAAACAACTAACTTGAGTGTCTCCATTCTGCAGTGTGAGTCCTCCAGTAGAGCGCAGAACTGCTTCACTCCGGAGTCTCCTGGTATCTTTCCACTCAGATCCAGCTGTGTCAGCAGTAAAGGGTTTTCATGTAGAACTGAAGTCAGATAGGCAGAGGACTGTTCAGCAGCATCGCTCTTCAACAACCTATAGAAACAACAGAAGAATCACTAATTTCACACACTTCCACACTAATGCTTTTCACCAACCCTCCAAACACACATGCGTATGAACTGGGCTACATACGAAGACAAATTAAACATATTGCACACAAATGCATATATACACATATTGTACAGACATTATGATAGATTGAACATGTTACACAGCTGTGCATGTATTATAGTGTATACGCTATAGTGGGTAGTGTAATACTGTACAATACACAATATAGAAATATAATTTAAAAACCAAAAGTCCAAAACGTCTTAAGAGGTAGAAGGTGATCTGATGTGATAAGGCGCCTTGTGGTAAACAAAAGAAAGTTGGAGTTATATAGACTCTATATTCTGTATAAATATTGTGTTGGATGTGTCCTGCGGGAAGACTATGCAGTGCTATGGGAGTCCCTTAGTGCAGTGATCATCCTGGATGGGGCATTTGGGAGGTTTGGGTCTAGCTGCCTCCACAAGGTTAGAAGGGGATTGGCAGGGGGGTCATGCACTTCAGTCCTCTATGATGTGTGGCATTAAACAACTGTACGACCTTGGGGACAAATGACCTCTGTAACCTGCCTGTCCTGTAGGAGATGGACTGGCAGGGGGATCATGCACTTCAAGTCCTCTATGTCTGTAGCTAATCAGACCCCTCTGATTGATGATGGTGTGCATGGAGTGGCTGGCCTTGACCAGACTGATGATGGTGGTGTGCATGGAGTGGCTGGCCTTGTTCAGAATGGAGTGCAGTCTGCTCAGGGTTCTACCCTGTAGTGAGAGTCTCCAGTTCCATGCCCACCACAGACCCTGCCTTCCTCACCTCACCAGTCATCTAGTCTCTCTCTAATGCTACCACCTCATCAAGAAGATGGACTAGTCTGTATCTGATTAGACTCTTCTGGTTGATGAAGATGGTGGCTGGAGTGTAGTCTGTTCAGGGTTCTACTCTGGGCTGCTGCAGTGAGAGTCTCCAGTTCCATGCCCACCACAGACCCTGCCTTCCTCACCTCTCCAGTCATCAAGTCTCTCTCTAATGCTACCACCTCATCTACACTACAGCATAGAACAACACACTGCCATAACAGATTAACATACAACACTACTACTACTAATATCCCTTCTCCAATATCCCACATTCCCAGCTGTATACACCATGTCCTAATGTCATGATACACATTAAGAAATGCATACATAGAACAACACACTGGCCACAATATAAATGCAGATACACCTTCTCAGGCTGTCCAGATATCTAGCGTCTCTCTCTCTAATGCTACCACCCCATCAAACCACAGCACAGAACAACACACTGGCCAGTATATCAATGCATACACCTCCCCAAGCTGTATCTCACATTTCCAGACCCATGAACATATAGCCCTTAACACCCATACCGTCCTCCCTTGATTTCTTCCTTATCACAGTGGACAGAACAATAGACATGATTAATAAACAGGGATAGAGAGGAAAGGATGTCACAGGAGTCATACATTTCATCTCATAGGCACAATCTCAGAAAGCCTTTAGTCTTGCCTACTGTAATACCACACAGAAGCACTCCTGCATTTTCCCCTCTCCTCAACCCCTGCATTACCCATACGGAAAATATATATGTATATAAAATGCATACACATTCCTTATGAAAAGAACGTGTTGAGAACTTGTAAGAACTTACCACTGTCTTAATGGTAAATCCTTGTAAAATATTGTATAAAAAATATAAATGTCATGTATGAAAGTGGCCCCTTCAGTGATATCTCATACAAAGTACAAACCCCAACTCCGGTGAAGTTGGGACGTTTGGTAAACTGAGAATAAAATCAAAATGCTATCATTTTCAAAACATTCAATACATTCCTTAGATGGGGAATAGTGAAAAGACAACATATCAAGAGTTAAAACAGAGAAAAAATAATGTTTTAGGGGACATATGTACTCTTTTCTAATTTGATTACTGCAACATGTCTCAAATAAGTTGGGACGGGGATCCGTGAAATGTTATAAACATCCAAATAAGAAAATACAACAAGGAAGAACGTTTCAAAATGAACTGTACTGATGAACAATTTGAGTGTCCAAGTATAAGACAATCACGGAGAGGCTGAGTCACTCACAATTAAAGATACAAAGGGAACAATTACCATAGTTATTACATAAAGTTTTGAATTTCACTGATTTACCATGATTGAGTGTATATATGACATATTTTTTGTCATTAAACAGACACATTAACATATAGCAATAAACACGCATACTTCCACCCTTGAGTTCTTCCTTATGTGCAATAGACATGATTAATAAACAGGGATAGAGAGGAAAGGGTGTCACAGGAGTCATACATTTCATCTCATAGGCACAATCTCAGAAAGCGTTTAGTCTTGCCTACTGTAATTCCGCACAGAAGCACTCCAGCGCTTTTCCTCTGCTTTATCTCTGCATGATCACCTTCAAATGGGCCAACAAACCCCTGTGGCAACCAATCATGACACGTCCCCCGTTTGTCACGATTAATTTTATTGACAGTTTATGTAGTTTGTGTTAAACTTCGTCTTTTTTCGCACACCTCAGCTGGCAGGTGCGTCCGAGATGGCACCATGGGTCACTCAGCAATAACTTATAGAAACTCCTGCACACTGACCATTTCGCTGTTCTTTCTTTAATAAACAACGTTTCGGTACTAGTCAAGTCAAGTCAAGTCAAGTCAAGTCAAGTAGATTTTATTGTCAATTTCTTTACATGCACTGGTCATACAAAGAATTTGAAATTACATTTCTTGCTTTCCCATATAGACATAGACTAATCTAGGTAAGGACATAGACAGTATAGACATAGACAGTACTTATACATGGACTTAAGACAGTATGGACATAGACAGTGCTCATACAGACATTTAAAGTGCAAGACTGGACAACAGAAGACTTGTAGAGGACATACATTAAGAGGTATTGTTGTGCTTTTGTGCTTTTCCTAAAAAGTCCTTTATAGCGTTCTGACATAGTAATAGTAGCATTTTTAAGAAAAATAAATATTAAAAAGGTCTGTCAAGTACACCAGCAGCAGTGTGTGTGTGTGTGTGTGTGTGTGTGTGTGTGTGTGTGTGTGTGTGTGTGTGTGTGTGTGTGTGTGTGTGTGTGTGTGTGTGTGTGTGTGTGTGTGTGTATGTGTGTGTGTGTGTTTAGTGCAGGTAGAAGGTGCGGTGTGCGTCTGTGTGTGTGTGTTCGTGTGTCTGTGTGTATGTGTGTGTGTGTGTGTGTGTGTGTGTGTGTGTGTGTGTGTTTAGTGCAGAAAGTGCAGTGTGCTTGTGTGTGTGTGTGTGTGTGTGTGTGTGTGTGTGTGTGTGTGTGTGTGTGTGTGTGTGTGTGTGTGTGTGTGTGTGTGTGTGTGTGTGTGTGTGTGTGCGCGCGCATGTTTTGAGTTAGTGCAGGTTGAAAGTTCAGTCACAAATATAGTAGTGCAGGTGGAATGTTCAGTCGCAGATATGGTGGTGGGGGATGAGGGGGGGGTGGGGGGGGGGGTGTCAGTGGCCTTGCTGGCTAGAGGCTGACAGTGGAGGGAGAGTGGGTTGAGTGTTCAGCATCTTGATCGCTTGGTGCATTGTGCTGCTCGCCAGCCTGGTGGTACGGGAACAGAGGCGCCTGTACCTCTTTCCAGAGGGCAGGAGGCTGAACAGTTTGTGTGCAGGGTGGCTTGTGTCTTTGATGATCATCAGTGCTTTCTGGGTGAGGCGTGTGGTGTAAATGTCCTGCAGGGAGGGGAGTGGTACTCCAATGATCTTCTTCGCTGTGTTCACAACACGCTGGAGTGTCTTCCTGTTTTTCTCCGTGCAGCTTCCTCCCCACACTGTGATGCAGTTGGACACGACACTCTCTATGGTTCCTCTGTAGAATGTTGTCATGATGGAGGGTGTAGCACTTGCCTTCTTTAGTTTGCGCAGGAAGTAGAGACGCTGATGGGCCTTCTTCACCAGTGATGTAGTGTTGGTGGTCCAAGAGAGGTCGTCGCTGATGTGCACTCCAAGGAACTTGGTGCTGCTCACTCTCTCCACAGCATCGCCGTCGATGGTCAGTGGTGGCAGTTGTTTTTGGACCCTTTGAAAGTTGACAACAATCTCCTTGGTCTTGTTGACATTCAGCAGGAGGTTGTTGTCTTTGCACCATCTGGCCAGCAGGTCTACTTCTTCTCTGTAGTGAGTCTCATCACCCTTGGTGATGAGGCCCACCAGTGTTGTATCATCCGCAAACTTCACTAGATGGTTAGTGCTGTGGGTCGTTGTGCAGTCGTGTGTCAGCAGCGTGAACAGCAGGGGGCTGAGAGCACAACCTTGCGGAGCCCCCGTGCTCAGGGTCAGGGTGCTTGAGGTGTTATTCCCTACCCGTACTGCTTGTGGTCTTTGCATCAGGAAGTCCAGCAGCCTGTTGCAGAGGGAGGTGCTGAAACCTAGTTTGTCCAGTTTTCTGATGAGTTGTTGTGGTATTATGGTATTGAATGCGGAACTGAAGTCAATGAACAGCATTCTCACATATGAGTCTTTATTGTCCAAGTGGGTGAGGGCTGGATGGAGGGCAGAGCAAATTGCATCCTCCGTGGATCGCTTGGCTCGGTATGCGAACTGGTAGGGGTCCAGGGTGGGGGGTAGGGTGGCTTTGATGTGTGACAGGACTAGCCGTTCGAAGCACTTCATGATTATGGGCGTCAGTGCTACAGGACGGTAGTCATTGAAGCATGATGGTGATGATTTCTTCGGCACAATTATGATGGTAGCAGCTTTGAAAAGTGATGGGATGACTGCTTGCTCCAGAGAGATGTTAAAGATGTCTGTGAAGACATCCTTCAGCTCTTCTGCACAATCCTTCAACACTCGGCCAGGTATGTTGTCTGGGCCAGCTGCTTTGCGTGGGTTGATGGTGGCCAGTGTCCTCTTCACACTGGCAGAGGACAGGTAAAGGGGTTGATCATGGGGGGGGGAGGGAGAGTTTTCTGTGGGTGAGTGTCATTTTGTGCTTCAAAACGGGCAAAGAAACTGTTCAGGTCGTTTAGCAGAGAGGTGTTGTTGTCACAGCTTCGTGGTGCAGGCTTATAGTCCGTGATGGCCTGTATGCCCTGCCACAGGCTCTGTGCATCTCTGCTGTCTTTGAAGTGTGTTGTTATTTTGTCTGAGTATTCCTTTTTTGCTTTCCTGATGCCCTGGGACAGGTTTGCCCTTGCTGTTTTTAGGTCAGCTACGTCTCCTGCTCTGAAGGCTTTGTCTCTGGCCCTCAGCAGTCGGTGAACGTCTCCTGTGAACCATGGCTTCTGGTTGGCCCTGGTGGTGATGTGTTTTATTTCTGTAACATCATCGATGCATTTTGTGATGTAGGAGGTCACGGTGTCTGTGTACTCCTCAATGTCAATGTGATTGCTGTAGGTGGCAGCTGTTTTGAAAATGTCCCAATCTGTGGTTTCAAAGCAGTCCTGTAATCGTGAGATGGCCCCCTCAGGCCATTTTCTCACCTCCTTCTGAACTGGTTTGGTGAGTTTTGCCCTTTGTCTGTAAGCTGTTCACTGTTGTTCACTGATGCCCCAATGCAGCTCGTTCAGTGCCTCGCTTCTGACGCTGTTGTTGTTGCTGGGTGCGAGGTAGACGGCGACTAATAGGATAGCGGATATTTCTCTGGGTAAATAGAAGGGTCGGCACTTGATGATCATGAACTCCACTCGTGGAGAGCAGTGCCTCTGTACTACCGTAGCATTATTGCACCAAGCATCATGTGTGTAGACACATATTCCTCTGTTGGAACTGTATTTTATCCTTTAGTAGAGCAAACATGTTGCCTTGGCACAAATGTGCCTTTTCGCATTCAAGAATTCCTGTTCAAGGCTAAGCGGAGGACTACTGGACTGTGCGAGGACTTTATCTGTACCAGAACGATGGAATGCCCAAACACAACAGAGTTGCATCTCCACATGGCAGGCCAAGGCCTGTGTGTTTGTGTGTGTGTGTGTGTGTGTGTGTGTGTGAATGAACAAATCTCTATCTGGGTGATTGCGCCCCCCTCCGTAGCGGGTAGAGATATTAAATGTAATCAGGGACAATCCTTCAATAAATATGGCTTGGAGCTATTAAAGCGTTTAGAACGACTGGGGAAAATTGTAGCTGACGGTTCTCCCCACTCGCTCTCCAAGCCGGCTTGAAACTTAATTAATGATTCTCTGTTGTCTATTTATTTCAGGTGTTTTATATTACAAATGTTATGGGTTTGAACCTAACATCCTCCCCCTCGTTTTTTCTCTGCAAGGGCTCTGTCCGCTCGGTGGCACGTTAGTTGTTCCAGTCGGGTATGCCGTCGTTCAGCCATGATTCTGTGAACACCGTCACGCAGCAGCTCCTCACGGTTTTGTTCGCTGATCTTAGTAGCCGTATGTCATCCATCTTATTGTCCAGAGATCTGACGTTTGGCAAGAGAATTGATGGTATTGCTGGACGAGTTGGGTTGGCTGCAAGCCGTGTCTCGACGCCACCTCGTTTGCCCCTTTTCCTAATTCTGGAGCATCGCTTTCGGCGTCCCCATGTAGGCGAGGCAGACGGGTCCGATGTAGTCCTATGCCGCCGCAGAATTCCTAGTTCTTCCAGCGTCTTCGTTGGTACATCCAATACATTGCTTAAGTTGTCCATTCTTATCTGCAACAGCTGTTGCCGACTGTACGTGCGTTCCGACATAGTTTCCGACGATAGACATTTCGAGAGACACATTTTAACACAAATAAACACTGAAAGTTGGGAAAGCAAGGAGCTGCTGCAAACTACGTGCGCCGCGTCCTTAGACCTTCATCAGACCTAGACCTTCATCAGACAATCTCTTTCATTCATCTCAACACAGGCTTTTTCAAAACTTGGTTGACAGATAGCGGACCAATCAGGTCCAACGTTAGGATCACGTCACTCATTCACAGAAAGACGCAACCACAGTGGTGGGAGCTTTAACTAGGCTATAGTGTACATGAACACTGTTAGAGCATTGCACAGAAGATGAGAGAACAAAAAACAAAAAAAATAATAAAATAAACATTTTCATATTTTTTTCTTCTTGGCTACATGTGGAGAATGTTGAGGAAAAGATGTAAATGAACCCAACATAACATTTAGATTAAATTTGTCATTTAGTCCTTTTGGTGCTAGAGTCTGTAAGGTAAAAATCGTAAAAGAACGTGCGCGTCTTGAAAGTATTATTGCATTGCGCGCATCCTCCGCAACGGTAGTTCCCCGTCGGTAATGGACTTTGAAGTCTCTGAGATGTTCTTCAGGGCCTGTATCTCGGGAAGTCAGCGTGAAAAGGTAGATCTCTGAGGTTCTTTTCTCTCTTATATACGAAAAGGGGCATGTCTGTCATAAGATGGGCGAGTTCTGGATCAGATTATAGAATGCGGCAATATTTTTTAAAAGTTGGGCATATGGTGTGTGACAATGGAGAGAAGGATGTAACACAAGTCACTGAAAATTTATTTTCTGTTTTTTTGCTTTCCTTCAGCAGGGCAGCGCGAGGTTTATTTAGAGCCGTGTTATAGGCCTTTTCTACTCAATGTATTGGATGCCCCCGTTGTACGAAACGGTCTTTCATGTCATTTGCTTTGTCTATGTAATCCTCAGTTGTTTCACATATTCTCCTGAGGCGAAAAAATTGACTTTTGGGTAGCCCTCGTTTAAGGGGGGTTGTCAAAAACAATGGCTCCTTGTCGACAACATTGTACAGAAAAGAAACGGACAAGAATACACTACTGTTGGCGAGTAGTTTTCACCCCACAACAAGCCTGTGTTGAGATGAATGAAAGAGATTGCCTGATGAAGGTCTAGTACCGAAACGTTGTTTATTAAAGAAAGAACAGCGAAATGGTCAGTGTGCAGGAGTTAAAGTTATATGTAGTTTGTGTACCACATACCACACCACAACCAGAGGTAATCCCTGCAAATGGAAATAGAGACAAGAACTTCTGCTGCTCTGGACCAAGAGTGACTGCATCAAGATCTTGCTGCTGTTTACCTATTCCGCCTCCAAGCCTTTAACACTAGAACTACCAGGATTTTTCTGCCTACCTAGAAGTACCAGAGAGGGGTCATTTGACCCGGTGGCTTTTACCTAATACACTAATCACTCATTTTGTTATGGTAATGAGGCTGTTAGGGGCCGTGTGTGGGGTGAGGGGTGAGGGGGTCACACCTTACAGTGCTAACAGCCAAGACAAACAGGGACAGACAGCTTCTTCCCAAGGGCTGTCAGCCTCCAAAATCACCACAGGTAAATAGCAACTTGCATGAAGATATCAGCAATAAAGACAGATAGCACAGTTTGGCGGACAGTTTGTTACCGTTTTTCTCCATTGGTTTGGCTCATTTCTTGAAACTGAGATGTCATTCTCAAAACATGGACAAATTCCAAAACTAATTTGCAGTTCCTCACAACAGAATGGCATTTATCATTGCTTTCATCAAATTTCAAATGCTTTTGTACATGTCTCAATCATTTAGTACATCCTTGCAATTGGCTATGTACAAGTATCCTACAGTTAACACAATCAGCTTACATTTAGTAGAATTTTCAACTGAATGTACCTTGCTGATCTATCCCAATTGGTTGATTCTCAGTGTAATGGTTGTCCTGAAAACATGTCAGCACATTTTCTTCATATACTGTAAGTCATCAATGAACTTGTGAATGTCCCATGTGATCATGACGTATCATATGACTGCAACCAGATAATGGTTGAATTACAGTTTTTCTCGATTGGTTTGGCTCATTTCTTGAAACTGAGATGACATTCCTATAACCATTGGGTCATTTGGCCAAACATTCCTACACTTCTGCACACCAGTTCAGATAACTAGCAAAATGTCATATACCTCCCAAAACACCTCATTCTTGCATCAGCACTAAACCGTCTGACATAATAGTCAGCCTGCCAAGCACCAAAATTATATGTTTGATGGCATTTTCTGTTAAAAGTTGGCAACCATGCCAGAAGTTATCAGCATGGGCTAAGGTTTCAGAATCACCTGGTTGCCAACACGGAACTTGACCTTTAAGGTCAAATATGAAGGTCAAAAGGTCAACCACGGTCAAATAACAGTGTTATTTAGTTAAAAATTGTTAAAAAGATGTTAAAAGTGGGCAACCATGCCAGAAGTCATCAGCATGGACCAAGGATTCAGAATCAACTTGTTGCCAACACGGAACTTGACCTTTAGGGTCAAATTTAAAGGTCAAAAGGTCAAAAACAATGTATTTTCTGGTTAGTCTATTTTGGGAACTGTATATTCATGGAATTCTTTTTCAAATGTAAGCAACCATGCTAGATGGTATCAGCATGGACTAAGGTTTCAGAATCACCTGGTTGCTAACATGGAACTTGACCTTTAAGGTAAAATTTGAATGTCAAAAACAATGCATTTTCTGGTTTGCCTTTTTTTGGAGGGGGCCTTCATATTCATGGAATTCTTTTTTTAAAAGTTGACAATCATGCTAGAAGTTATCAGCATGGACTAAGGTTTCATGGCCCATGGTTGCCAGCATGGAACCTGACCTTTAAGGTCAAATTTGAAGGTCAAAAGGTCAACCGGGTTTTAAAAGAGAAAAAAAGAGTTTTGGTTTTTTTGTGATGTGCTTTCATAAAATACAAGTTGTTTGCATTATGTATTGAATAATTAGTACCTGGAGGAGATATTTCATATTATTTAAATCATTTTAGGTGTGAAAGTATTGGAACAAATAATTGTAAAGAAAATAAAACACTGCTTTGATGAGGTTTCTCCCGAAGCGGACAGCACTGTCAAAAGTTGCATTTGGGGTTTTCTGACAGTGGACGGTGGAAGTGGTCGTGAGAGTCACACTTCACCTACTGTAAGTATCAGATGACTCTGGACAGTGATGAATTAACCTATTAATTCTACGTAGAGCCCCTTTAAACCCAAGTCTTCAGTGAACAACAAAAACAAGGAAATTTGCCTTTCTGATCCAATACTTTAGGGGACTGTATATTTAGAAGTTATATAGTCTTTATTATTAGGGTATGAGTGAAAGTGATTATTGCAAATTGTCAATAACAAGAATGTAATTGATCATATTGTTTCTTTACTTCAATAATAATTAAAACAATAACTAAAATTCAAATGTGATGTCAGTACATACTGGATATTTATGTATTTAAATGAGCTATTGTTGCTGTTATTACAAAAAGGTTGTGTCATCCAGATCATGTTCTATCCCTACGGCGTTTAAACATTCTACATTTTAATC
Source organism: Engraulis encrasicolus (assembly GCF_034702125.1). Classification (NCBI taxonomy): domain Eukaryota; kingdom Metazoa; phylum Chordata; class Actinopteri; order Clupeiformes; family Engraulidae; genus Engraulis; species Engraulis encrasicolus. The sequence goes on along the minus strand of NC_085858.1, from coordinate 56,555,497 downwards.
ACATGCAGGTATACAGGGCTGTCCATTCCTCAGGAAACTGCAGGCATGTATTGCCCACTTGGTTCTACAACCACATCTTATCAGTCCTAAGCTACTATGTGGAACTGGAGGTTTCCTTTACCACACAGCCATCAAGTGTTGGTCTACAACTTTCCAACCACCTGTCTCCTCAGTGTCTTTGTTAATATGTACTTTGTCAGACTGCAGCCATACATTTGTCTGCTGATTTACTTATGCAAGATGCAATCCATATGCATCACTTGGTGGTAGCATATCTATTGCCTTTTTTTCTTCTGAAAATAGTCGATCAATACCCAAAGATAAGCATGGTGCTTTATACAGGTGACACAAAAACTCAAGCCTGGGAAATTGCAACAGAACATTCTACAGTAGTCATGAGAACATCAAGAGAAGTGTGCAATATTTGCTCTACTCTTACTGTAGGTTATTTCCTAACCATGATATGACATAGCAAATCAGCAAGTATCCTTCATTGCTATAACCATTTGAAACACATCAGAAATAACTGAAGTCATTATTTTTTCTATGGAAAGAAGCAAATTCACTGGTGAGCCAAGGCATATCCCATTTCATACCAGCAGCTTAATGTGCTTCACAAAGAAGAATAAAGTAATTGAGATGACCAGAATGAAAATTTAAAAAATACAAGTTTAAGTAAATTTTATGGTAATGAGCTATGATGAATGTCTAAGGATGACAGGCCAGAGCCCCACCATGATAAGACATATCAAACATTAAATTATAGGCCTAATAATTATTCTATATACAGTACCATGCAAACAACTATTTTATGAAAGCACATCACCAAAAAACTGATTTTTTATTGATCTCAGTTGACCTTTTGACCTTCAAATTTGATCTTAGAGGTCAAGTTCCATATGGTAACCAGGTGATTCTGAAACCTTAGTCCATGCTGATACGTTCTAGCATGGTTGCCAACTTTTTAAAACAATAATTCCATGGATATAAAGATCACCAAAAAAGACTAACCAGAAAATACATTGTTTTTGACCTTCATATTTGACCTTAAAGGTCAATTCCCTCTTGGCAACCAGGTGATTCTGAAACCTTAGCCCATGCTGATAACTTCTAGCATGGTTACTAACTTTTGAAAAAGATTTCCATGAACACAGTCCCCCAAAAAGTCAAACCTTAAAATACATAGTGTTTGACCTTTTTAACCTTCAAATTTGACCCTAAAGCTCAAATTCCGTGTTGGCAACAAGTTGATTCTGAATCCTTAGTCCATGCTGATGACTTCTGGCATGGTTGCCCACTTTTAACATCTTTTTAAACAATTTTTAACTAAATAACATATTGGTACTGTTATTTGACCGTGTTTGACCTTTTGACCTTCATATTTGACCCTAAAGGTCAAGTTCCATGTTGGCAACCAGGTGATTCTGAAACCTTAGCCCATGCTGATAACTTCTGGCATGGTTGCCAACTTCTGAAAAAGAATTCCATGAATATACAGTTCCCAACAAAGACTAGCAAGAAAATACCCTGTTTTTGACCTTTTGGCCTTCAAATTTGACCCTAAAGGTCAAGTTCAGTGTTGGCAACAAGTTGATTCTGAATCCTTAGTCCGTGCTGATGGCTTCCGGCATGGTTGCCCACTTTTAACAACTTTGTTAATAATTTTTAACTAAATAACACTGTTATTTGACCGTGGTTGACCTCTTGACCTTCATATTTGACCTTAAAGGTCAAGTTCCGTGTTGGCAACCAGGTGATTCTGAAACCTTAGCCCATGCTGATAACTTCTGGCATGGTTGCCAACTTTTAACAGAAAATGCCATCAAACATATAATTTTGGTGCTTGGCAGGCTGACTATATATGTGAGACGGTTTAGTGCTGATGCAAGAATGAGGTGTTTTGGGAGGTATATGACATTTTGCTAGTTATCTGAACTGGTGTGCAGAAGTGTAGGAATGTTTGGCCAAATGACCCAATGATTATATATGCCATCAAAAGTTTATTTAAGCATCTTAGCTGCTGATGGCAGGCTGACTAAATAGTCAGTACCATCAAAATGGCATAGATCCTTCTCAATTGCTTTGGCTCATTTGCATTCATTTAGTCCTTCTGTCAAAATAAACTGGATGGTTCAGCATAACTACATGGATCCTCATCACTCGCTCATATCACCACAAAAACAGTTTACCCATGTGTCAAAACTAAATTTCTTCCACACATATATCATCAGTATCCTCAAAATACATTGTCCCTTTGCCATTGTGTAAGCACTGCCAGTCAAAATGGTTAGGTGTTTTATCTACGTTCAGCTAACAGATTTCGACTATGTATAAAAATGAAAAAGTGAGTGAAACTATTGAAGTTTGACAACACAGATAATTTACCAAGGACATTTATCAGTAACTTTCTTTACTGTAAATTCATATACAGAAAGTAATGCCCATATATCACAGGTTTCTCATGGGTTTGGCTCATTTCTCAAAACAGAGATAACATGGACAAATGCCAAAGCAACTACAATTGTTCAAAACAGAATGTCGTTTGAAAAAATGTCATGAAATTAGCCAAATAACATGGAAACTGTAGTATACACGGTTGTAAAATTATTTTCTACTAACTAGTAAAGTTACAATACCATCTGACCTGTTGAACACTGTCATGAATTTACTATGTAATGAAATTCTTAAAATATGATGTCCTTGACAGTTTTGGGAACTGCGTAGACCACTTTGCATATGATGACTTACACAATGAAATAATGCTGACGTGTTTTGGAGAGGGCAACCATTAGACTGAGAATTGTCTAATTCATTTAGATAAGCAAGGTGAATTTATTTGGAAAAATGTGCTGAATGTATGCTGAATGTGTCAACTGAAGGGTATTTGTACATATCCATCTGCAGAGATGTACTAAACATTTGAGACATGTACAAAGCATTTGATATCTGATGAAAGCAATGAAAAATGCCATTCTGTTTTGGGAAATTGCAAGTTGCTTTGGGGTTTTGTCCGTGTGTTGTTTTGAGAATGTCATCTCAGTTTCGAGAAATTAGCCAAACCAATCGAGAAAAACTGTAACGTGTGAATCTCCATGCCATGTGACCATAACGACTCATGTGAATGCAACCTGGCAATTGTTAGATGGATAAATACCAGTGCATGTGGACTACTGCTTCATTTCCCTCAAGAATTTTGTGGTGAAAGAAGCTCCTCTCCAAGGAACGAAGATGCAGAGATACAGCACTCAACAGGCATTGGAAATGATCCACACACACACACACACACTCACACTCTGTGTCTCAAGTGACAGCTGTGAGCTGCTAACAGCCACATTTCCACAACAAAAGGAGTGTCCGCAGGGGGTCCAAAGGGTCAAATGACCCCCTTGTGGGGCTTTTAGGTAAAAAGGTCAATTGACCCCTCCGTGGTAGTTCTAGTGTTAACATTCTGTGTTCACACCTCTGTGGGGACATCAGTTTATGAAGCAAAATTAAAGGAATAGGTCGGTATTTTGCATTTGGGACCTTAATTATGGTGTATCATACACTGAGCTACCCACCTGTGTCACTTTTGTTTGATTTGAAGCCTTCCGTGAGATTTTGGGTTTGGGCGATATCCACAAACCACCATACAACGGGAGTCAGCGGGGCACAGACTTTAAAAA
>NC_085858.1:56507778-56551732 GCF_034702125.1 Engraulis encrasicolus | reverse complement strand
AATGATTACATCAGCTCCCTCTCCTGGAGCAAAGACGGAACCTTCTTGGCTGTCGGCACCAGTGATTGCAAAGTGCAGGTGAATTAAATGATGATGATGATGATCATGATCTACGTGTATAAACTGATTAAGTTAGGGCAGTCATGGGTAAACGGTTAGGGCGTCAGACTTGCAGCCCAAGGTTGCCGGTTCGACTCCCGACCCGCCAGGTTGGTGGGGGGAGTAATTAGTCATGGAGGAGGATGGGGGAGAGCACTGGTTGAGGTACCCTGAGCATGGTACCGTCCTGCTGCACTGCTCCCCATGGGGCGCCACTGAGGGCTGCCCCCTTGCACGGGTGACGCATAAATGCAATTCGTTGTGTGCAGTGTTGCTGTGGAGTGCTGTCGCAATGACGATGGGAGTTTCCCAATGGGGCCTTCACTTTTTCCACTTTCACTTAATGATTTGGGGCACTTTAATTGTAAAACACTTAGTAGTTAATTTGTAGTTGTGGGCTGTTTGAACACATGTTGTGCCTCAGATGGTGCACTTCGGGTACTATGTTTTAGTGCGTAATTAATGCGGCATACGCACTGAAGCATGATCACTGAAGAGCACAAGTGCACCATTTTAAAAGTGCGTTGTTGCTTTAATTGTCCATGTTTCTTTTGTAGCTGTGGGATGTTGAGCACCAGAAACGGCTGCGCAGCATGGCTAGCCATACAGCTAGAGTCGGCAGTCTCTCTTGGAATGACCACATCCTCTCAAGGTAAACAACTTGTCAAACGGGGTGCAAGCTATGGGGCTGGTTCGGGAGTAAACCAGGTTAAGTTGGGAGGAAAATCATCGTAAGAAGTCTGTCAAGACGGCTGTTCTCAGATGGTTTCCCTTAGCAACTCCAATTATCAGTTTTTGATTTTAATGTTTTCATTTTCTTTTTTGCTAATTGCAGGGTTCGTACGGTCATGAAAAACCTGGAAAAGTTTGTAAATTTGAAAAATACATTTCCAGGCCCTGGAAAAGTTATGGAAAAAAATATTTTGTCGGAAAGTTTTGGAAATATGTATAGTGTTTCACCGATAATGTTTTTTTTTTTTTTAAATCATGTGCCGTAATAAAATGTAAATTGCCGGGTTTTCTTCGATGGAAATGTTTTCTATCGCAGTCTGCGCGGCCTGGCTGGCTGTGAGAGACTGTCTTGCCGTGTTGCCAAATTAGATGTTTTCAAATTAGGCAGGATTTAGTGGTTCTACAGCGGTTTTGTACGCTTATGGGGTTGGAAATCATTAGTCATACCTGGCAACCCTGACCACACCCCCTGATAACGTGCGACGTGCTATTGTTGTTGTTAAGTTCTTGTTGGACTTGACTTGAAGCACTGGGCAATGTTACAGTAATTATGCCAGGGAAGTGTAGCTGTCAAAAGAAAATTACCAGCAATGGCTTGCCAGGGACAAGGATCTTTATTCCTTTACTTTTATTATTTTGTGAAGCATGTTTAACTACATCTGTGTGTATGAAATGCGCTATACCAATTGTCTTTGTTGTCCTTGTGTCCGTGCCCCCACATATTGCAGCGGAGCCAGGTCTGGTCACATCCACCACCATGACGTGCGCGTGGCAGAGCACCACATCGCCACGCTGAGTGCCCACAGCCAGGAGGTGTGCGGCCTGAAGTGGTCCCCTGACGGCCGCTTCCTGGCCAGCGGCGGCAACGACAACATGGTGTACGTGTGGCCCGGGATACAGGAGAACGTTGCCAACATGCGCACGCCCTTCAGGAGCATCAACGAACACCAGGGGGCAGTCAAGGTCTGTGTCTCACTATTTCCCCCACTCACCCACATAGTGTGTGTGTGTGTGTGTGTACATTTTTGTTTTTACTTGTATTTTATGTTTCTGGGCTCTGTGTTGATCCGGTTTTGTCCTCAGGCCTTGGCGTGGTGCCCGTGGCAGGCTAATGTCCTGGCTTCAGGAGGGGGAACCAGCGACCGGCACATACGCATTTGGAACGTCAACAGCGGAAGCTGCATTAGTTCGTTGGATACGCATTCTCAGGTAAAATTGTGTCCATAATTGCAAAGTTCCTCACTTTGCAGGAACAAATGAAGGCAAATTTGTCCCGGGGAATTGGATGGCTCCCAGTTTGAAATCCCATAGTACACACTCCATGGCTGAAGAGCTCTTTGTGTACATTGAAAAGTTCTCTCATGTAGTTGGTGAGGACTATTGAGGTTTGGAAGAGCTTATGGTCTCTGTAGTTCAGGGTATTTCTGCTTCCGGTTGCCCAAGCAAGTGCCTCTCCTACTTAATACCTTCAGTAATCCCCAAAAGGCTCACTCGTGATGAGGGAACAAAATCTGTCTGCAAAGGACCCGGGCCGGAATCGAACCCAGGTCGCCGGCGTAGCAGCCCAGTGCCCTACCATTAGAGCCACGGTAGGGCCATCTGTAGCAATATTTGATCATAATGTGACTGGTGCCAATTTTCTGCCTCTCATATTTACAGATATCTTCCCTGATGTTTGTACCAAACTACAAGGAGCTGGTGTCTTCACATGGCTTTGCTCACGATAACATCATTATCTGGAAGTATCCATCTCTCTCCAAAGTCGCAGAGCTTGAAGGTAAGAAGGCTTGAACCAACTGTTTTATGTTAAAGAGGGCTTCAAGCCCTCTTGCCAGTGATGCAATGGACGGCATCCTCTAATGATGTGGTTGTTAAAGTGATACTGTCCCATTTTTGGGAAAAAAAGCTAATATTAAACCTCCCCTTGAGTTAAATAGTTGAGTTTTACCTTTTTCCTGTACTTTCAACCATTCTCTGAGTATGGCAGTGCAAATTTTACCTCCATGCTAGCAGTTAACATTGAGTCCTATGAGACCAGCTGGCGGCTAACTGGTCTCATAGGATTCAATGTTAACTGCTAGCTTGGAGGTAAAATTTGCACTGCCGTATACAGAAAACAGTTGAAAGTATAGGAGAATGGTAAAACCCTATTATTTAACTCTAGGGGAGGTGTAAAATGGGACCCTATCACTTTAATGGAGCATAGTTGCATGGGATTAAATGCCGTTTTCCTTTGCTGGTGTTTCAGGCCACGAAGGCAGAGTTTTGAACATGACACTCAGTCCAGACGGCGCCACTCTAGCGACTGTTGCCGCTGATGAGACTGTGCGGCTGTGGAACAGCTTTGAGAAGGATCCCGTCAAGAAAACGGCCAAACCCACCACCAGCAGCTTTATTCATCAGCGTATTCGTTAAAGCGCCAACCAGAAATTATTTATACAGAATTCTTTTTTTAAAGTGTCTTGTACAGAGATGTATTGCTCCCTTTTTTAAATGCCTCCAATAAAGGATATCACCAGTCAGTGATTTACATTGTGTAAGGATGCTGTAAGAGACAAAGACTAATCTAGTAAACCTGTGCTGTTTGTTTCCCATCACCAATTTTGTACATTTTCTCTCAAAGATGTCAATCAAGGCAGTCCTGTTTGTTAAATGCATTAAAATGATTAAATTCAATGAGTAAAGATCCTTTTTTTCCACTTCTGTGTTGGGAGATTTTATTTCATTCAGGTGCTGAACAAAATGAAAGTACATTCACTCGCATGTACATACAAAGGGTTTAGAACAACTTAAATAATTTGTAGAGATGCACCGGATCCTGATTTTTAGGATCCTGCCGGATACCGGATCCCACGAGAGGGTTGAAGGTAAACACAAAGCCTACTCGCACACGTGGGCCCTTTTATTACGTTGGCCCAAACAGTTTTTTTTAGACTCATTGGCTTACTGCCACACTGCCTGCAACGGCCGCTTCCAAAGGGCTTTCACCCCATGCAGCGATTGGGGTTGTGAAAGACTGACTGAAAAGCCTAGGCTACGTAAAAACTAGAGATGCACCAGATCATGATTTTTAGGATCCTACCGGATCCACTGCTTAAGATCCCGTCGGACCCGGATCCTGTGAAAAACCCTATTATCCTGGCGGAACCTGATCTTGGATCCGGTGCGTCTCTAATAATTTCATTTAACTTTTTTAATGACTAATTTGAGCTGCTTAAATTCAATGGAACTCAAGCTGATATGATGGCAATGCAGAACCTATACACCTTTCAAATTTGACCAAAAACCAATTTTCAGCATGTAGGACAATCAGATGAAGGTTGTGCACCAATATTGGTTTTCCTGCTACCTGTGAACATGTAATTGATATGGTGCTGCACGTATCTCAGGGTTTTAGTGCCCCCTAATGGCCAACGTCCACATGGGCAAGAACACATGTTCTCCAATAAGCCCTTAACAAATGACATGCAAGAGAACGCTCAGAACGTACACACTGAATTTTGTGCAGATGGATCATTCTGACTCTAACTTCTATGGCTATTCATCCGTTATTGTCTTTTTGTCATAAGCCACTGGTCCTTATCTTACTGAAGTTAAATGTGACAAAATACTTCATCACATTGTAGATTATCCTTTAATTGCGGACTATCCTTCTAAACCCCGAACTCAGATATACCCTGCAAATACTTGATGCTGATCAATGAAATATGACAGTTAGTTGCTATCTTTTATACAAATATTAAGCTAATGAGTTAAACAATGTACAATACAAAAAAAAAATCAAAAGCAATTGGAATGAATATTAAAAACAAGCTATTATTCACCAAAATATGAAAAATCATGAACATCACATAACCTTAAACCTTTGAGATGATATGAAACAAATAACTACAGACAGGAGTTTTTCCTTAGACATATTTCTGATCTCTCCTGCTGTTGTCCTCGTGCACAATGGTGGCTTCACTGCGAGGGGGAGCTTTGTATTGCACGTTTCGATAGCTGTAATGGGACAACATGAAGATCAGTAATACAAAGGATACACATTATTATAAAATGCAAATAATATGTATTATTGGTACTAGTAGTAATAGTGGTAGTAGGCCTAGTAATTTGATAATAGTATACATAAAAAAATATGTTCCTAATGTAGCCTATGTGTCAGTATTTCATTCTTTACTGCTTGCTCTGAAATGAAGTACAACATGCAGTGTAATTACTGTTTGCAATGTTGTAGAATTGAAGCTTGGGGATGGCTGATGAAGCAGGAGTGGGGTGAAGAGTAGTTGTGGTGGGGTTGGGAGGCAGGATTGGGTGTGGATAACATTAAGATAACAAAAGAGATACAGGAGACAGAAACAAATAAAACGCCTTGATACTTAGTAATACCATTCTCACTGAAGAGAAAAGGTAAACATACATACCTCTCCTTCTCCGGGAGAAGTCCTTTGAAGGCAACGCAATCCAGGATCCCGCCGATTATCACCAAACCTCCTCCAATCCAGGCCACAAACAGAGCGGGTCCAAATGTGTATCTGTAATCAAGACACAGCAAAGGCATCTATGACACATACTGTCTGACACATACTGCACTACTCTCTATGACACATACTGCACTGCTGTCTATGACACATACTGCACTACCGTCTATGACACATACTGCACTACTACTGTCTATGACACATACTGCACTACTCTCTATGACACATACTGCACTACTCTCTATGACACATACTGCACTACTCTCTATGACATACTGCACTACTCTCTATGACACATACTGCACTCTTGTCTATGACACATACTGCACCACTGTCTATGACATACTGCTCTACTGTCTGACACATACTGCGTTTACTACAGTACGTATATCATATAAGTCATGCAAAACTTCATATGATACTAGGTGTGAACAGTGTGTATTCACACGTCGTTTTATTTCTCATTATTTGTTTCTCGTGATTTCATATGGAATGTAAATACCTGAGAACTTGGCCCTATAAAAGTACTGAATTCGTTTTTAGTTTACTTCTTAGTTTTTAGTATTACTCTTCATAGTGTTTATTTATCATTCATGTATGTATATTTACCATGAATGGCATCGAAAAATAATAATTAATGCCAGTAGATGAGGCCTATTCACATTTTCCATCTGCTTTTCATTTCACGCCTCGACATTCAAGACACCAAAGAGTCGACTCACCTTGGGATGAGATTTCCTCCTCCACCCATGCCTCCCATCCCTCCCATGCCCCCCATGCCTCCGTTGTTGGGGTAGTACATCGACTGCATGAAGCTGGCCACGATCTGGTTAGCGTAAAGAGAAGCTCCAGCTATGCCACAAATACCTGAGCAAGAAAAGAGACAAGACAACAAAAGGAGAATGACTATTTAGGACACACACACACACACACACACACACACACACACACGGTATTGGCCATATACCAATAGTATACCATAGCAATAGAAACTACCCTGTTTCCTGTATACCATGATGTAATCGGTAATATTCGGCCTATTGAATAAATTCATGCCACATGTGTGATCAGGAAATATGACACCCCACCATTGCCTCAACGGACATCACAAAATTCAGAAAGAGATCCTGTCATGTAAAACAAGCAATTCCATTATGCATTGCTGTTAGAAAGTATATAAACTTTTAGCACGTCATCTTGGTTGACTGACTCAAAAGCAAAATTCTACACTGTTTCACAGCCACTGTCTACAATACAGGGCTAGTGCATGCTGTGTGTTGACTGCATTGTTCCGCCAAATCAAATAACCAAAAGAGTGAGTGTGTGTTTTGCAGCACAATTTGCACACTGCCATTGTGTCTTTCCTCTTTATATACAATAGGAAACTTCCATGCAGCCGCTTATACCTGTTGTGTCCATATGCAATGTGTTTAATGCATATACTCAGTTTAATGTGTTATTAGGAATCCAGGACACTGAGGGGCGCTAGTGGGACGCTCACTATAAATAGGCATGATGAAGAAATGTAATGTGATTCATGAAGTGAAGTGATGAGATAAAGCACCTCTGTTCCATATACTACTGTGTGGTTAATGTCTGCTACCGATCAACCTACACAACAAAGTGGCGACGAGAGAAGGAGAGAAACTAGGCCTACTGAAATGGCTCTACTATCCTTACAACCTCCTGCTGCATTCCTGGACTGCCCAGGCGAACCGAAAATTCCATTTGCAACTTGGAAAAAGCTGTTCGATAACTACCTGCTTGCTATCGGGGGAAGCGCCTTTCCCGCCGAGAGGAAGAGAGCCCTGCTGATTCACTGCTTGGGAACAGAAGGTAACCGAATCTACAGTACCTTACCACTCGAAAATGATAATTACGATGGCTCCGTTGCGGCTTTGGAGAAGCACTTCAGCCCGAAATTGAACATTGTTGCCGAAAGATACCGTTTTAGGCAAAGAGCACAAGCTGTCGGAGAGTCAATTGACCATTACATCGCAGCATTGCGTGAGCTCGTGAAAAAATGTGATTTTGGGGCAATGGAGGACGAAATGCTTAGGGATCAAATTGTGGAGAAAACAAACAGTGCGCGCATCCGTGAAAGACTTTTAATGGAGGAAGATTTGAAACTGGATAAAACTCTGGATGTTGCCAGGCGTACTGAAGCTGCAATAGCCGATGCAAAGACTATTTCTGTGACTGATACAAAGCCCGTTGCTGCCGTGCACGTGCAAAAGAAGGCACGTAACCCAAAACAAAAACCTGCTCGTAAAACTGATGGAGCTACGTCATGCTACCGCTGTGGTGCTGCTGAGCACAAAGCAAATGACAAGTCGTGCCCTGCAAAAGACTCAAAATGCAACTCGTGTGGAAAAGTGGGACACTTTTCAAGGGTATGCAAATCCTCCCAAAAGCCAGTTAATGAAGTGACTGTGCCTGAAATGTTTGTTTTGAGTGTTGAAAATAATTTCACTGCTGATGCAACTAAACTAATGTGCCCTGTGAATATTACTGTGCCAAATACTACTGATGCATGTGATGTGAAGTTGCTAGTTGATACAGGGTCTGGTGTTTCTATACTACCTGAGAGTGTTTACAATGCTAATTTCAGCTCAGTTAAATTGCATAGTCCTACAGTGCAACTTGTGACATATTCTAAGGAAAAATTGAATGTGTTAGGGTGTCTTAGAGCTGATGTTACACACAGTGACAGCACTGCCTCCACTGACTTTTACATAGTCAAGTCAGGGACACCTATACTGGGCATGGACCTGGTGACTGCTCTCCAGCTGCAAATTAAAGGGGGACAGTTACTGACACAGGCGTCGGAAATCTGTGCAACGCTCCACCCAACCAAAGCTCCACCTACTCGCCATGAGAATGACGGTGAGTCACCTGCCACATTCGGATGTGCAAGGAACTTTGTGCACAAAGTGAAGCTCCGGCCTGATGCAAAGCCAGTGCGACAGAATCTCCGACACTTACCTCTCTCAGTTCGCGATGCTGTCTCCGAGGAACTCAAGGACCTGGAAAAACACGGCATAATTGAGAAAATCGATGCATCTGAATGGGTCTCACCAATCGTGGTCACCAAAAAGAAAACTAGTGGCATACGCATGTGTGTTGACCTGAGAGAAGTCAACAAGACGGTGATCATGGATAGCCATCCGCTGCCACTGATAGAGGACATTCTGTCAGAACTGCGTGGCGCGGTTATGTTCTCAACTTTGGATTTGAAATCTGCTTATCATCAACTTCCGCTGCATGAAGAAAGTAGGGGGCTCACTGCTTTCATTACACATGAAGGACTGTACCAGTACCGCCGGGTTCCCTATGGACTGTGTTCAGCCCCAGCAGCTTTCCAAAAGATGATGATGCAGATTCTCAGTGGCATGAAGGGGGTGCAATGCTACCTTGATGATGTCATCACGTACGGATCATCAGAAGCAGAGCATAATGCCAACCTGAGTGCGGTGTTGCGCAAAATCAACGATGCTGGACTGAAACTCAATGTTGACAAATGCCAACTCCGTCAAACCACTCTGAGCTTCCTTGGCCAAAAGATTGGACCAGATGGTCTGCTGCCAGATGACTCTCACGTTGCTGCTATCCTGAATGCACCGTCTCCTTCCGATCCTGTAACCTTGCGCTCTTTTCTTGGCCTGAGTGCATGGTACAGCAAGTTTGTGCCAAATTACGCAACTGTCGTTGAGCCCATGAGAGCTCTTCTTCGGAAAAATGTCTCATTCCACTGGAGCAAGCCAGCTCAAGCAGCATTCGAGAAAGTCAAGCAGCTGATCGTGCATAGCACTGCGCTGGTGATGTTTGACCCCAGTAAGTCAACCATTGTCTCAACAGACGCCTCAGATTACGGAATAGGTGCAGTCTTGACTCAGTTGGACAGTAATGGTGCAGAGCAGACTGTTGCTTTTGCATCTCGCAGTCTTTCTGATGCAGAGCGGAAATACTCTATTGTCGAGAAGGAAGCGCTAGCCTGCGTCTGGGCTGCTGAGAAATGGCGGACATGGCTGTGGGGACGAAGATTCCTGTTACGCACTGATCACCAAGCACTTACCACGCTGCTGACTACCAAAGGCAATAACCGTGCTGGTCTCCGCATTGCCCGATGGTCTGCTCGTCTCCTGGAGTTCGACTACGACGTTCAATACAGGAAAGGGACGCTGAACCCTGTTGCCGACTGCCTGTCGAGACTCCCGCTGCCTGAAACTGACACTGCATATGCAGAAGAGATCGAGTCAGTGGCTGCCATACTCACTGACGTGAGTGCTGTGTCTGAGGAAGATTTTCGCTCACAATGCAATGACTGCCCAGTCCTCACGAAACTCCGTGCACAGATACAGAAAGGCTGGCCGTCGCGGAAGTCCACACTCGATCCTGACATACAGCCATACTTTGACATCCGCCATGAGCTTGCTGTCATGAATGAATGCATCGTCAGAGGGTCTTACAGACTGATCGTACCCGAGTCACTGCAGAAAAGACTCATTGTTCTAGCCCATGAAACCCACCAGGGTATTGTGCGCACCAAACAGCGCCTCAGGGTGTTGTACTGGTGGCCAAAAATGGACTTTCAGATAGAAACTTACATTAAAGACTGCCAAACCTGCCGAGAGAATGACAAAACAACCACCACCCATGATGCTCCACTCCAACCAGTCCCACTACCATCTGCTGCTTGGGAGAAGGTGTCCGTGGACATCATAGGCCCGTTTGAGAAAGCTCCGCCTGACTGTAGGTTTGCCATATCAATGGTAGACTACTTTAGTAAATGGCCTGAAGTAGCGTTCGCTCCACGTGTTGACACAGCTACCATAATACAGTTCTTGACTACCATTTTCTCCCGAGAAGGAAATCCAAAGACGCTGATCAGTGACAATGGTCCTCAATTTCTCTCTGCTGAGTTCGCTGACTTTCTCAAAGAGAGTGGAATACAACACCTGAGGTCTTCAGTGTACTACCCAAGAGCTAATGGAGAAGTTGAAAGGTTCAACAGATGCGTCAAGGATTGCTTGCAGACTGCATCCATTCAAGGAGAACCATGGAAGTCGTTCCTTAGAACTTACCTGAGGGACTACAGAGCGACTCCTCATTCCACCACTGGAGTATCCCCTTCAGAACTGCTCCATGGCCGACGAATGAGAACAAAGCTACAGGTGATCGACATGCCTGTCCCACCAACAGACCAGAAAGCTGTGCGAGAAAGAGTAGAGCGTAAACAACAGAAAATGAAAGCGTACACCGACCAACAAAGACATGCCAAGTCGTCCAACTTCCAGCCCGGTGACAAAGTAAGGGTGAGAAAACCATGGAAAGTGAAGAAAGGAGAACTGAAGTTTTCTAAACCAAGAACTGTCGTGAGAAAGAAAGGACTGGATACATATCTGTTGGATGATGGAAGAACCTGGAACTCCTCACATCTGTCCGTACTTCCCGACTTGAGCACAAATGAGGATTCTGATAGGACAATGGACTGTACCGATACAGGGAATGACCAAATGGCCGACTCTGACACCGATAGCCTGCCCAGACCTGTCAGGATTAGGAATGCACCTAGCTGGACCAAAGATTTTGTTATGAAATGATGATAGGAAATGTTGCTTACAATACTCATGTTTTATTTGAAGTGCTACTGTTACTTTACTAATACTGTCTGGTTCACCTAGGTACCGAGATGTATCTTTTGTTCAAACAGGGAAGATGTTGTGTCCATATGCAATGTGTTTAATGCATATACTCAGTTTAATGTGTTATTAGGAATCCAGGACACTGAGGGGCGCTAGTGGGACGCTCACTATAAATAGGCATGATGAAGAAATGTAATGTGATTCATGAAGTGAAGTGATGAGATAAAGCACCTCTGTTCCATATACTACTGTGTGGTTAATGTCTGCTACCGATCAACCTACACAACAATACCTTATTGGCTGTCAGTGCACTGTACCCTGGCCCCGCCATCCATAAAGCTCCTGTCAATTTGCATTTCCCTTAAAACGGTTTAAGTGTGCTGTGGCATTATTATTTTTAAACACGCTCGCATGTATCTACGGAGTGATACCAAATAAGGAGATACAGGACCCACTAATGTTGTTCCCCTTCCACGTAACTGACATTGGACTTCCAGTGTGTGGACGATTAATGCAGATTGCCCAGGCTTTGCAAGGACCATGCATGGTGCAGTCAAGTTAACACGGTACCAAATCAGTGGCTCCTAGGGTCCAACTCATTATCTAACCTTGCATCCTCTCCTTTTGTTTCGCTGACGCCCCGTCTCCGTGGAGAAAACAATAATGTTTCCCCACTGTCGGCCAAGGCTCATCAACTTTTGGTGGACTTTTCCCTATTCAACACCCCGATTGCAAATGACAAAATGACATTTGAATTGTGCTTTGGTGAGATATTGAACAAAATGTACCTATCGTCAATGACTTCTTGCCTTGTCTTGCATCACAAGGCCACAAGCACAAGAAGAGGACGCAAGGTTATATATTGAGTCGGACCCCTACTGTGCCTTAGCCCGACAGCTCAGACCATTCACTTCGTAATTCACGAATGGTCTGATTATGCTTCTCTGGGGAGGGTTTAGTCATCCTCCAGGCGGCTGGCCAATAAGCAAACCCATATGGGCGCATAATAACATACATCATGAACGTCAACTGTCAGCGATTCGTCACCACTCATTTCAAACCAGTGCTGAGCTCACTCCTCCCACCCAAACTTTCCAGTACACCGAGGATCCAGACTAAAAATGAATTACGAAGTAATTGATGTGGTGTGGTAAAACCAGGCTATACGGTACCTGCCAGGATGAGCATGATTCCAGAGGTCAGGGTTATCTTGGCCCTGGCGGTATCCTCCATGCTCCCCATTTTGATGCACTTGAGGGAGAAGAGGCCTATCAGAACACTGATGACCCCCATCACAATCCCCACGATCATCAGGGCTCTCACGGCTTGGAAAGAACCTAAAAGACAAAAACAAATGAAATAAATGTTTTAAAACAACATCATGTTTGGCGCTGTAATTGATGGTGCGATCCAAACTCATGCTGAAAGATCTTCACACGATTGTGTGTTGGAAAAATGAAAACTTGATTTAATAAAAAAGGCGGGCTGCAGAACAGGAAGGTGAACATTTGGTCTTGTTTCCCTCTAAATCCATGCCTCACGTTTCCTCTAAATCTGTGTGTCCTTTGCTGTCTCTTTAGGATATATCCACCACTGATGTCATTAAAACTTAACAGGTTACTATGTGATACAAACTTTCATTTGGGAATTTGAACTTCAAGCCTTCTCAGAACTTCTCATAAGGCCTTCTCATCACGTCATGCCCGCTGTCACATGACCTTAACTGCAATAAAGGACAGTCCATTCACATTGGTAAATGTTTTATTTGATCCCATTATTTGATCCCATTAATAGTGATTGACAAGGATCTACTCATGCTATGTTTGATTACTTAACTTGATAACTGGCTTGATTGTAGTCCTGTAACCCATTCAATGCTTGATAAGCAGATCCTTTTGCAGACTTCACCGCATCCCAGCCCCCAACCCCTGGGTAGGTTATTGGTTTGAATACCTCAACATCTCTTAATCAAAATCACATGTCCTCATGATGATAAGTGGACCTTGAATAGCAACTAACTCAGTCTATCGTATTTCATTGTAATGCCCAGGGATTTTACGTCAACACCTGACCTCACCTGCCAATGACGAAGGACATAAAGCTGTGGTTCCCAAATGCTAGAAAGGCAGGCCTGAGAATGTGTTATTTTTAGTTGCCAGTGCCTGATACGTATATACCTACCATACATCAGGTTTTGGCAACAGAAGAAATAGTCATAATAGAACATATGGGCGGCATACAGTAGCTGTCGGGAAGCTGTGGAGCTTATCATTTAACTTTGCATATTTACACACACACACACCTATGAAGTCCCAGCTGAAATCGAAACCCAGATAAGCAGAGGTGGAGAACAAATGACTGTGTGCTGCTCACAGCAACCGTCAACTTTGAATGACGTAAACAGTACCTAGTTATGGCAACTCACTTTGTGACAGAAAGAAACGCTTCTCCAAATATGTTATTAAACATAGAAAGGAATAAGGAATAATTACACACCAGCTCTGGAGGCTGCCACACGCCGCAAGTGGTCTGGGGTTCATGTGAGAAGGTGCATACTACACAAGCAGACACACACACACACACACACACACACACAGACACACTTTACCACATTCACACATCAGGGGCCGGATTCACAAAGCTTTCTTCAGAAAAAAATAGTTCTTAACTGGTAATTTTATCTTAACTTTTGTCAAAAGTTAAGAAGATTCCACATTCACAAACAGAATTCTTTAGTTGTATTTCAATGAGTTACTCTACTCTACTCTACTCTACTCTACTCTACTCTACTCTACTCTACTCTACTCTACACTGCCATGGGCCACATCAGAAACGGGAAATGGTTCACTATACTGTTTCAGACACAGCCCTGTTCTTCTTCATGTTTCTACTATGAACGGATGGTGGTTAGACTAAACATAGCATGTTTGATTCATAAAAAGGACTGAACTTATTTAGATAGGAAAAATACTGATTTAAAATCATTATTTTTAAAAATGTGTTCAGTTCTGTCAAAAAACATTCTCCCTTTAACCTTATTTGTCGTGTGTCAAAGTGCCGGTCCATGACTAAGTTGTTACATGTCTATGTGAGTGTGTACACCAGACTCAAAATGTGTAATATGTATATAATATGTATGGCGCACGCACGCGCACACACACACACACACACACACACACACACACACACACACACACACAATACATATACAGCAGACCCCACTCTGTGTGTATATTTATATATATACAGTATATATATAGGATATGTACACTGCCCTACAAAGCAAAAAGGCAGTAACTGCATTGCTGTTTAAAATGAGTTACTATGACTTAAATGCCTATGCCATATATATCAAAGTCTAAAGTTAAATAAAATAATTGATCTTCAAAAAAGGTGGTCATATAAGGTAACAAAATTGTCACATGCCAATAATCTCCCAAAAAACACTTGTACGGGATTGCAGTATCATTTTAAAGTCAACTGACTCAGTTTTGAGCTCTGTGCAGTTACTGCCTTTTTGCTTTGTAGGGCAGTACAGTAGGCTACATATTGGCCTAGTTACATTTTGCTTATCTTTCACAAATACTCCACCCAATTTACTATTTCATTACACACACACACACACACACACACACACACACACACACACACACACACACACACACACACACACACACACACACTCACAATATACATATACTGTACAACTCCCATGATATTTTTTCATTCAAAAGGCCTAACTACATTGGATGTTTTATTTTATTTGTTTATTTCAGGGGTAGGGAACCTTTTTCATTCGAAGGGCCACTTCAAATTAATCTGAGGGCCGTAAAAGTCCTCCAAGGTCCGTACTATGAACACAAACCAAGATTTTCCCCTTCACTTTAGGCCTATATTGATGGCAGCCACCTTTTAAATAAACACCACCTTCTCCAGGTTCCCTGAATATAACTTAATTATATTGCAAATGCATTTTCTAAGATTCCTTTACAAAATATGACATATTTCATGTGAAGCTGAATAACATTACAATTATATCTGGGGCCGGATAAAACGGCCTCAAGGCCCCCAAACGGCCCTCGGGACATACGTTCCCCACCCCTGGTTTATTTGTATTCAAGTAATAAGTAGTAAGGCGTAATTGTACAGTATTAACTAGTAGGCCTAGTAGATCACTTGCCTGAGTATCCCAAGAGGCCATAGAAAGGGCGGCATTCGGTGAAGCCCGAGGTGGCCACCTCGCAGTTCCTCCAGAGCCCCTTGTAGGTGTAGACCGAGGTCACCACGTCCCCCTGACGGTCCTCGGTGCTCCAGTTGTTCATGGCGGTGGCGGCGATGAGGGCCGCGACACCAAGAATGCCCAAAACAAAACCACCCGTTTGGAGTGCGGTGAGGGCCATGGTGATGGGTCTTCTTCGAGCGACTTACTTTCTCAGCAGTGAAGGCGATGGAGTCAGGGGAGGTAAAACAAGAAGAGGCAAAAAGAAAAACCAAGAACAAAAAACCCTAATGCTCTATTGGGTGGGGCTGCTTAATAAATTGGTTTCTGCGCATGCTCTGTAATTTGAAGTGGAGACAGGGGTACCAGGTGCCTTTACACCTTTCACTGTTTACCAACTACCCAAATATGGTCATAACTCCTTTCACAAAGAAGAATATCCAAACCGACACGCACACACGGACCTACATCCAGTTAACAACAATTGTGTGATGAATTAGGCATGGAGGTACAGCAACTATACAATATCTTAACAGAACTTGTATGAACACGAATAACGAATACAAAAATGTGTCACAAATAGTGAAACTAAGTGTAATTAAGTGTTTCATGGGTGCCAAATGCACAGCCAGTCACAACTCTTATCATTTTGCAAACACCCTCTTAATGCAGTGATTAAAGAGCGTTTCATTCTTCTCTCTGTGAGTCAATACTCAGACAGTCTTATTCAAAGTGTACCTCATAAGAGAATAAATTCAGCAAAGCAATGACAAATGGAAATGTTCGTGTTTGTGTCTGAAATAGGATGGTTGCACATATGAAGGTAAATGAAACTTGTTAAACCCATTGGCGTGTTATGATTCCTTATCATCGATACCGAAAGAAATGAAATGGGGTGTTGGCAGATGGGGGATGGAAATTTCTGATGATGAACATTGGTGGCACCACCCTGAGCCAATAACGTGAAGGTAAATGTAAATATTCTACATTACCTCACCTGGCTTTAACCCCACCCCCCCCCCGATGGCTGCATCTATTTGAATTAATTTTATTGATTTGGTTATAAAGAAATTAAGAGTTTTCTTAAGGCATATTTTTCATTTGTCAGTGTGTGTTCATGAGTGAAGCTCTAGGCAACAGCAGAGGGCTCATGGGGCCGAGGGGATGGTGCCGGCTACGCCCCTGTATCCAGGGTTGCCAAACGTTGCCAAACATTGAAATACGTAATCGTCCCGTATATAGAAACAAAAGTATGTTAAACAAAATTGAGCTGAAATGGAATACAATTTCAGGAAAGTTAAACTTCAGAAAATTGCATGTAAGATATACAACGTTTTCTGGGGGAGGACACAGAGCCCCGCACTAATGAGGTGTCCCTTATTTTTTCCCCAGGGAGTTGGCAACCCTACTTGTATCGGACTATACTTATATATATATATAATATATTTAGGCCTATGTCTTGCAATGTATGTAATGTGTAGGCTACATTGTATTGTCTTGCAATGCATATTGTGTGTACGTATCTTGTAGGGCTGGGAATCAATCCAGATTTCCTGGATCTATTCGATTCCGATCCAGAAAGGCATTATCCTATTTGATCCATGATCTGAATCCTGGTCGATGTTCTGTATTGCTGGGTTGTCACTTTAACCAATTTATGCCTTGAATTATAAGACCGGCGATAAAATCCTAAATATCTCAGCCTCTGAAGCCCATGCAAACATGAAATACCTTGGTACGAGAGAAAGAAGAGGGAAACTTGGTATGAGAGAGAAAGGTGGGTAAAGACTGGCACTACATGAACAGGCCGATTGCATTTGTAGCCTACATGAAAGTGGAAGAGAGCTACAGGATGTGGTTGAGAAAATAGCGCCTATAATCATCTTCAAAAGATCGATCCACAAAGTTTTGTCAATATCACACTTTGCAAATGTGAATCGATATTGGATCATTGATCGATCTTTTGAACCCAGCCCTAGTATCTTGCATTATGTGTAAGCTGTTAAGACACCGCTAAGACACAGGTTCAAGGCCATCCACAATCTTACCCCTCCTCATCTGACTGATCTTTATCAAATTGCTATTCCCTCTCGCTCCTCTGTCCATCCTCCTCTCTCACCTCAGTACCATGGGGAGTAGAGCTTCTCGGCTTCTCTGTTTTGAAAGGTGCTTATAAATAAAATGCCATATTACATTTTTATTATTATTATTATTATTATTGATAATAATATTTGTTATGATTATTATTATTATTATAAATAAATGACCTCCACTCTACCATAGGCCCTAATATGAAAATTAACACTTTTGGCTTAATTCATATTTTATTTAGGTGACATTCAGGGTTTGATTCTAGAAAACAGGGGGCCTAGTAGCCCTACATAGAAATGCTACATGGTAGCCTAGTTCAGACCATTGGACTACCTCTTATAGACAGGTCATCAGCTGGGAAAATTAGGCCTTTTGTCCTACCGCACTTTTCTCTGTGGATTACTGACCAGAAGCCCTATTGGAAGAAATGTAAACATGGGGCCACGTCAATTTTTGCTCAGAATTCAATATGGCCGCCATTTTCCAAAATTACTTGTTTTCATGCATTATTACATTGTACTATAAGGTGATATTCATGAACGATGAACTACTTTCAGCACTATTCTGTTAGCCTGGTGAACCAGCGCCACCCGCTGGACGGCAAAATGTTTTGTCTACGGGTGGGTCTGGCCTCGCATAATGATTCAATGAAGCCAGAATGCCATGAATCTGGCAAACCAATTACAACGCAAAGATGTGTTTTGAATCAAAGCGGGCAGGGTTTTGAGGGAAGGTTGTTCTCATCAACAATCTTCGGATGTATTATGCATCGAGGCCAGACTAAATTAGACATCCACATTTAGTCTGGTTTATCAGGCTACTATTCTGTCCTAATTCCTTACATACATGTTTACAAAGGTTGACTAAACTAACAGAAATGAAAATAAAGTTGGCCACCTTGCAAAATCCAAAGGAAAGTGCTGAAAATAATGATTGAAATGCACATACAGAGTCTATGGCTGCGAAAATTAGGCCTATTGTCCTGTCAGGGTTTTCACAGTGGATTACAGACCAGAAGGCCTATTGAAAAAGATTCACCAGCTGGTTGCCATCTCAAATGTGCTCCAAAATTCAAAATGTTCTCTGTTTTTCAGAATGGCAGACTTTCATGTCAGTGTATGTAAAGAAGCACACTGGCCACACACACTTGAGAAAAGCGCACTCAGGCACACGTACACACACATACAAACGCACGCACACACACACACAAACGCGCGCACACACACACACACACACACAAGCGCACACACACACACAAGCGCGCGCTCACACACACACACACACACACACACACACACTTTGGCACGACAATATGCCTTTTTTCAGCAGTCCACTGTGTTTGTGAAATTCAATCATTTGACAACATTCCTTTGGATATTTCAAAGTGGCAAGATACAGGGGGTGGACAAAATAACTGAGACACCTTTCATTTTAGAGTTGGAAGTTTAATGGCTCAAGTGGACCAGCCTGTTGGCCAATCTTCATTAAGCACATTGCACCAGTAAAGTGAAGTGTGAAGGTTCAATTAGCAGGGTAAGAGCACAGTTTTGCTCAAAGTTTTGCAATGCACACAACATTATGGGTGACCTCATGTCAGAGTTCAAAAAGGAGAAATTCTGTGTAACTGTTGCATCTTTGACCGAGACAGCAAGTCTTTGTGATGTATCAAGAGCCACAGTATCCAAGGTGATGTCTGCATACCACCAAGAAGGATGAACCCTATCCAACAGGATTAACTGTGGACGCAAGAGGAACTAAATGACACTAAAATGACAGGTGTCTCAGTTACTTTGTCCACCCCCTGTATATATATTCATGCCTTTTTAGACAACCTTTATACTCACGTCTGTAAAGAGATAGGACAATTTAACTGAAAAATAGGTCATCTTTATCGGTAATTATGGCCTTACAGTATTGAGAAAAATGTGTGAAAGTCTGCCATTCTGAAAAACAGAGAACATTTTGAAATTTGGAGCACATAGATGGCCCCAAGTTTTCATCTTTTTCAATAGGCCTTCTGGTCTGTAATCCACTGTGAAAACCCTGACAGGACAATAGGCCTAATTTTCGCAGCCATAGACTCTGTATGTGCATTTCAATCATTATTTTCAGCACTTTCCTTTGGATATTGCAAGGTGGCCAACTTTATTTTCATTTCTTTTAGTTTAGTCAACCTTTGTAAACATGTATGTAAGGAAATAGGACAGAATAGTGCTGAAAGTAGTTCATCGTTCATGAATATCACCTTATAGTACAATGTAATAATGCATGAAAACAAGTCATTTTGGAAAATGGCGGCCATATTGAATTCTGAGCAAAAATTGACGTGGCCCCATGATTTAATTTCTTCCAATAGGGCTTCTGGTCAGTAATCCACAGAGAAAAGTGCGGTAGGACGAAAGGCCTAATTTTCCCAGCTGATGACCTGTCTATTAGAGAGACATATGGTTAATAGCAAAACTTCTACCATGTGGTTAATTACTTACTTACTTACTTACTTACTAATATATATCTTTCTTTATCCCCCTCGTCAGAGTCACTGATCAGATCAGAGAGAACTTTGGTCACAGCTAAGGAGGTCATTGGTCACAGCCCGTTGTTTAGTCTTCCTAGAAGAAAAAAAATCTGTGCTTTTGGTCACGTCATACTGTTTACATTTTTGTTGAACTTCCGGATTGACTGTGCGCTGAGCATCATGGGAGTGAGGAACATTCTGGGAACCTGGGCCTCCGACTAAACAAACGCGAATTTGATCGTTTTATTCAATACTTCACGGAGCAGTAAAGTGAATGTTATATTTGAAAAGGTAATCGACATAACTTCTTCATGACTCGGAATGGTTTTCTAGCAGTGGCGAACCGAAGCTTAGCTGATAAGAACGTAGTGTATGTTCCGTTATGTTCCAGAGCTAATGTTAGCATAATGACAACAGACCGCATAACTTGGGTGTCGTGAGATGAATCACAAATGATGTACAAACTATACTCGAATGTCATTAGGTATTGGATATATAATTGTGGTGTATGTACCAATATGACCTTGTTTGCTAGAGTAACAGGAGTATTACATTGTGCCTTAGCAATTGGTAAGCTGACGTTATCCATTGACAGTAGTGATTGTAGTGGCGCTGATTCCCAGATTCACGCTCCCATCTCATTACACTCCCATTTCATCTCGCTCCCACTAGCCAGACTAACGGTACCACCGCCATATTACGGAGCCAGTTATCTTGTTGATGTTAGTTTTTTGTTTCTAACCCTAACCTTAACCCTAAACCTAACCCTAACCTTAACCCTAACCCTAACCCTAAACCTAAACCTAACCCTAAATTGCTTGTATGTGGCAGTATATGATAATACGTGAAATATAATCGGGTGGGGACCGCAAGTCCGGGAGTGATAGAAACACCGGGGACCGCACGTCCGGGAGCGAACTCCGTTGGGAGTCTCAGTCTGTATGCCGTGGCGCTGTAGCGGAAACTAGGCTGGCTATTTTGGACATAGATTATTGGTTGCATAATCCTAGCAAGCTACCCCATTAAATTGGTTTTAACAGTTTGCATCACCTAGGATAAATTAACCGAACTAACTAACTATGCTTTTTAAAACGGAGAACATTTCTGCAGTTGTTTGAGTAGAGCTGTGTTCGTGTCTTCTGACAGTTCGAGTCAGTGTGTCTTTTACAATTACCCCACAAATATCTCATATGAGAGTCATATTTACGAATGTTTTTTCTTGTTGGTTGGATGCATTGATTTTAGCTATGGTTGAACCATTGCTGTCAAATCGTTAAATGTCAACCTAAACTGTGGGGAGAAACCGGGTATTCTATCGAACTCGCTTGCATCAGCTCGGCTTTGACTTTGGCTCTCGCGCTCTGTAATCATAAACACCATCGTGCGACTAGAAATAAAGACCTAGCGGCGTCTAGAATACGCGTTAGTGTTTTCCAGTAATTTATAGGAATCGCTGGCGTTTGAAGTGTGCTTTTAAATGACCCGTCCTCTTAGTGGGAGTTCGGCTTCATTGTTTTGGTTTCCAAGGCCCCCTGCTAAGTATGTGCGGGGCACTTGCCACTAACAACCGGGGCCTTCTCCATTCCACTCTAAAGATTTTTTGAAGAGGTGAAAGTTTACACTGAGGCGATATTGGTTCATCTCTGAATCGGTGGCGTAATACTTATTTTCTGTAACAGAACTGCTTGAGTACAGTATTTAGAATCCATGCTCTGTTTCAGTACTTTTTTGGGCGTACATCGACTGAGTTGGAATTGTTTGCATTTTAGTTTGACTGTTGTCCACGGCTGTGCATCATTATACCTATCACAAGTGCACGCCACAGTTGTCACTAGAGTGATAGAATGATGATGGTGATAATTTGTACAATGTTATACACACACACACACACACACACACACACACACACACACACACAGACGTCTTAAAACCAAATATTTCTGTTGTTACATATTGTGTGAAATATATATGTAAACATACTGATTTGAATTTATTTCTTCACATTTCTTTAACTTATGTTGTGCTTGGCTTGCAGTAAGAGTTGAGCTCCAGTGCGTTGCTGCTTATGGCTTGGGCTGTCTGCTGCACCCTGCGTCCACACACCCTGACTGCACTGCGAGGTTGAAGTTTGGCTGGAGCTCCGTCTGTGTCTGCAAACACCATGGCCAGTGACCCTCCCCCTCCCTACCCTGGGGGACCCAGCGTCCCGATTGTTGATGAGAAGAATGGGCCCATAACAGGTATTAAACCATCAGAAATCCCTATATTTGTTTTGTTTAGAGTAGAGTAGAGTAGAGTAACTTTATTGATCCCCAGGGGGAAATTCAGGTATCCAGTAGCTTACATAAATACACAAATACACAAAAGCCCACATGGACATTTCAAGACAAAAATAAACACAGGAATAGTCATCAGGGTGGGGAAAATAAAATAAAATAATAGAGATAATAAATGTAGAAAAGGTAATTGTGCAAAAAGACATTCTGTGAGTTGGGATAGACCAATGCAGAAAAACATACTCTGTCAGTTAAGGTAGACAACAAGTGTTGATGGATACATCTATGATATAGTATAGTATGTAGAAGTAGGCCGTGTACAGAGTATGATAGGGGTTGAAAATTCTTACAATGTCACAGTAAAGTACAGGTAAGTGTATTAGGCAAGCACACACACACACACACACACACACACACACACACACACACACACACACACACACACACACACACACACACACACACACACACACACACACAAAGAGGTTCCCCAGTAACTGGGCCAGCTCCGACAGATCACAGTCTTTGCTTGTGGTAAGCAGGAAAAACAAGTATGTCCAGTGGTCAAGTGGTCAAGGGTCAAAAGTTCCTTAGTGCAGTTATTGGACAGCACACACACACACACACACACACACACACACACACACACACACACACACACACACACACACACACACACACACACACACACACACACCAAGAGGTTTCCCGGACTGGGCCAGCTCTGGCATCTCAGGCAGTCCAGTCCCCTATGATGATGTTCTTCTTAGTGTCCTTCTGTGTGTTGTTAAACAGCTGAATTGCCCATGGGACAAAGGACTTCCTTAGTCTGTCAGTCCTGCATGTGAAAGCACGGAGTCTGTGGCTGAACAGACTCAGTTGGTTAGTGAAGGTGGCGTTAAGGGGGTGATGCTGATTGTCCATAATAGAGTCTAGTCTGCTCAGTGTTCTGCTCTCGGCTATTGAGGTGAGTGTCTCCAGTTCCATGCCGACGTTTGTTTGGGAGGATGGGGCGGGGGTCTAGTCAGGGTAGGTGGGGGGTTTGGGAACGTGTTCTTGTTCATGTTTGTGTGTAACAATGTAATTATTTCTATGTATTTTCCCTTTTAAAAAAATAAATAAAATTAAGCTGGGGGGGGGGGTAATCTTACATTTGTTTCATGTCAGAGAGGCAGGCTCAGTCTGTTCAGAGAGAAAACCAAAAAGGCTTTTGGAGGGTTCAAGGGTTACGGTATGTTATCCAAGGTTAGGTGAAAAGAACTTTCGCTTAACCAAGGCACTACAAAAAATGTCTGGTCTACAGAGGGCTTGAAACCACCCACGTGCAGCAGCTTGGGCCTTCTTCAGCGATGACCTTTTTTTTTTTACTTCATGGAGTGCCTTGGTCAAGAAAAGTTTTTCTATTCAAGTACAATCTGAATTTGTTTGATCTTGTTGCTGCTTGTGATTGAGTAATTATCCTACAGCGATTCCAGTCATGATTAAGTTTATGATATTCTCGTCTTGGTTTATTCTTCCAGGACAACATTGTGATGTTGGCTCTACACTGAGGCATGCTTGTGGTGTAGTAGCCCCCCCCCCCCACATACACACACACCTTGAGGGAGCAGGGCTCAGGGACAGCGATATGCTCACTGCACCTCACACACACACACACACACACACACACACACACACACACACACACACACACACACACACACACACTCGGTGAGGGAATAGTTCAGTGCTCAGGGATGGTGCTGTGTTCACGGCACCTTAGTCACCTCAGGGGATGATGGAGAAGAGCGTAGCTTCATCAACCGGGGCTCTACAACATTCTCCCCATCTTCCCCATCTCTCTCTCCCGGCTTGCTTCCTGTCGCTCCTCCACTGTCCTGTCTGATAATAACCAATAAAGGCTTGAAAAGCCTCAAAAAATATAAAAAAAGAAGAAAAAAGAAACGAAATTGCATTTATGCTTCACCCGTGCTTGACTGTGAGCCTGTGCATGTTATCCAGCAGGTACCGCCCCTGTGACTTCCGCACCCATCCAGAGCCAGCCCTTGCCGCCCGACTACGGGCCCCCGCCCTACGAGTCCTCGTTCCACCCCGGCTTTGTGCCCCCCCACGTCCCTGGCGATGGCGCTGGGCCCATGCCAGTGCCACCACACCTACACGGTACGTACTTCTGATGGAAGGACCGCTACAGAATAGAACAACATGACGCAATAATAATATGATGATATGATGATGATCTGGGCAAGTATACCATTTCTACCACACCTATACAGCACATAAGGCTGGCAACAAAGTACCTAAAATGTTAACAACTAGAGCAACATGACACAACATCACAGAGTGATGTTATGGGGGGCAAGCATGCCATCACTCCTACATTGTACGTACTGTACGTCTGGATTGTTTGAATGTTGCCCCATTTCAAAGTAGGTAAACCTAATGCAAGATCACACGAAAAGTGATAAAAAGAAACCAAGTGTACTTGTTATCAAGGGGGAGCAACCAACCGAAGTTCAGTGTTAAGAAAATGTAGATATTCCGCTGGTTGCCGCCGAAGATCGCCATAGCTCATTTTCATATTGTTAACTGAGGTTTAACTTCTCTTTTGACAGCACTGACACCCAATGCTCTCAACATCACCTGCTTTTGCACAGTTGCTGCATTATACAAAGATTGGTTTACTTCTGTCGCCTTCGCCAGTCTTTCCTGGTTTAGTCGGTTTCTGTCGCAAGTGTACACGGCCAATTAGCCTTTTTCATGTCACACCAGACACCTTCTATTCAATGCATTGCAAGAAAAGAAGCATCCAATACCATAGACTGAAATTTTCGCCCCACTGTTTTCTGTGGAATCCGGGACTTGTTTTTCCTTCTTAGCTTCAAAAATGGAACTTGTCTGACATCACGGTGAGACGTACTAATAAAGCAGAATAAAAAGAAAAGGGAATGTTTCACTGGGTCATTAGTCCAAGTTTTATTCAGTAAAAGTTGGTGCTCATCAAAAGAAAGAGTGCCTAATAACCATGGAAAAGACGAACACTTTTGAGGCACTCTTTACTGAAGTTAAAAAGCCATTATTACATTCTGGTTATATGCCTACGTGTTTTGACTAGTATCTTCACCAGGGCATGAATAACATGGCCACTACTACTAATCTAGCAGCTTCTGATGCTGTTCCTGATCCCCAGGTGGCTTCTACCCTCCACCGGGCCACTTCCCCCAGGGCATGCCGGGCCAGTTCGGGCCGGGCCCCACTCGCTTTGGCCCCGCAGGCAGCCACACGGCCACCGTCATCGCGCCGCCGGGGGCCGCCACTACCGTCACAGTCCTGCAGGGGGAGATGTTCCAGTCCAGCCCCGTACAGACGGTGTGTCCCCACTGCCAGCAGGCCATCGTCACACGCATCAGCCACGACATCGGACTCATGAACTCACTCTTCTGCCTCTTCTGCTTCTTTGTGGGGTAAGTAAGCCAAAGAGGAATAGAAAGATGGTACCGGTATATCGATACACACCATAACTTCCTTACTGTGATTTATTTAAGAAAGTTCATCAATGGTCTTCCTTGTCTGTGGCAGTAAATAAGGCAAGGCAAGTTTTCACACGCTTTTAAAAAAAAGCATAACAGCACAGCATGAAATGGCAAGAAAGAGGTCCAAATAAAAGGATACAAGTTAAGTACTGTATCGGCACAATTAAACATGATTAAAAAAAAATAGAATTAAGAGGTTGTCAGTTGAAATGTGTAAAGTGTACTCGGTTCTGAATTAAAGCACATCAGAGAAGTTTTCATTTTTTTGTCGCCCTACAGACTGAAAGGGGAAATCTCATTCCAATTCCTTAAACTTTTTTTTTGCAGTTACAGCTTTGATTATTAGTATTAGACTTGGTACTGTGAGGTGTGTTTGGTATTGGTAAATGCATGTGTTTTTATCCTCATACACGTTTCGACCTCACACAGTCTTTGTCGTGCAGATTTTTCTTTTTCTTTTATTTTCGATCCGGTATCTGCTTAATTGGATGTGCGGCGCACATTCTAAACACTTCCTGTCTTTTCCCGCCCACCCCCAGGTGTGATCTGGGCTGCTGCTTGATTCCTTGCCTGATTGACGACTTGAAGGATGTAACCCACACCTGTCCCTACTGCAACGGCTACATCTACACATACAAGCGCATATGCTAATGATGTGGAGACGCATTACCCGTTAAATAAGGTCCACACAACTTCATCCCAGCGGCTGTGGCAGCCCTGATGTTAGGCATTCTATGTTGTGTTTCTCTGATAGTCCCTTTTCATTCATAGCCATGTTTCCCATCACGTCTCATTGCCATCATGTGTTTTATTTTCTTTTTATTTTTTTGTTTTGCAGTATACATTTTGGTCATACTGATCACTGATGTGTGTGTAATAACTTCTTAATTTTTAATCCTGCTGTTCAGACCTCAGAATATTGGACTGAGAATGATGGAGTATAGTCTTAATTACATGCATAGAAAACTTTTGCACATGAAAAAAAAGAAATGTTCTTATCTTCTTTAAGTGGACTACCAAGTAGCAAGTTGACATGAAATGAGAAGGAATGGATTAGTTACTTAAAGAGCGCAAATCTGTGAAAATTTCATATGAAGAAAATGCAGGGTCAGTATTGTTTTATTTAAAATATTCATCTTTCATTTTAATGTGTTATAGAAGTGAAGAATGGCCGTGTTTGCAATTTTGTTACCTGGACATAACTCATCAACTAATGCGCTGTATTTTTCTTTGTCATTATCTGAAGACACAAGGTTGTTTTCTCATGGACACTGAAATTAATTTTTCAGATTACTATTACTTTGAATATTAATTTCAAGGGTACTGTGGCCTCTCCATGCGCATGTGATTGTAATGGGGATGGACCAACATGCAACCATAACAGACTGAAGCAGCTACCGGTAGTTTTTCGGTTTTCATTTTTAACTAGTTCTTTTTTTTCCCCCATCAAAATGTGACTTATTTATAGTCAAGTTCATATGGTACACATTTTATACTTTCACTCTCTGGATCTTCGTGTATGCTCGTGATGGCTATCTCTGATGAAATTCACCTTTTTCACCGTGACGTCAGCCAAGTTCTGTTTTTGAAGTGTAGAAAGCATAGAAAACCATGCAGTGTACACCTCAAAAGAAAGAAGTGTACTGCACGCTTGTTCGACTTTTTGCTCTTTCATTCAGAGTGAACCATACAACTGATACAGTGAGCGTGAACAAAGCATTTTGCCTCTTTTGCATTGTGCGTCATCAAACTCCAAAAATGTCAAACAAAGTGTGCGGTAAACTTCTTTCTTTTGAAGTGATGAGCACTCCTGCATTTACCAGCACCTAGAAACTGTACATGGATCTTTGAACTGTGTGGTTAACGTTTATATGTCTGTCACCGGATGCTACTTTTCCTGCTTAAAATGCATTGGATTGAAGCTGTATGACGTCATGTGAAAAGGGCTAATTGGTGTTAGAGATGAGCCGCTCATCTAAAGCTGTTACTGTAACTACTTCTGAAACTGTAAGAGGTAAAAGTTGTAATGAAATGTCATTTGGAGGAACTTTTTCTTTCCTTTCTGTCTATGTGCAATCAATGACCTAAATCTACCACCTATCAGTAGAAATCAAGCTTTGTTGTCAGGAGTTACCAAAGCAACCAGTTTGTGCTGCGGCAAGAGGCTTTAGAATGAATTTTAAGCACGGTTGTTCTTGGCTTTCCTAGAGACTGACTGTAAATATCTGGTCTATTAATGTTTTGTGTTGTCATGTTTTACCCTAATTATAAGCTGCACAGTGAACACTTTATTAACAGTTTCTCTGACGGATTACTTTGAACTCTGTTTAGTTTTTAACCATTTACCTGAGGAGGTAGTTCTCAAAACAACACCCACACATCGGTTACAATATAACAGCATTTAATGAAGCCAATTCCTGAAATGACATGAAGAACCATTTGTTGTTACAAATAATAAACAAATCTCAAGACATGCCTTGTGGAGTGCGTGTGTGCTTGTGCGTGTGCGTGTGAGCGTCTGTGGTTGTACTGCATTTAGATTAGCATGATTGAGTCCCCTGATTGTCTTGACTCAGATCAGGGTTGTCAAACTCAAATTGCCTGAGGGCCAAAATCAGAATCTGGAATGAAGTCGTGGGCCGAATTCAACATTGATTTTAAAAAATTGACTTAAATTGTGTCTGCATGCACTTACTATTTTTGTAAACTTTCACACACACTCTTCCCCATGATATATGGTAGTTTAAATCTGCCTTGTGTTGCACATGAGAGTGAGCTGTATCATTGGCCTGGGCCCACTCATATTCCTGTGACTTATTGTATAGTCTTGTTATGCTATACATGAGTAGTGTATAGGGGCCAACTGTAATACACATTTGGGAAATTATCTCACGGGCCGAATAAAATAAGTGCAGGCCAGATTTGGCCCCCGGGCCTGAGTTTGACATCCCTGACTTAGACTTAGACTTCTACTGTATATTGTCCATTAAACTTACATAAAATGGAA
Organism: Engraulis encrasicolus; assembly: GCF_034702125.1. NCBI lineage: Eukaryota > Metazoa > Chordata > Actinopteri > Clupeiformes > Engraulidae > Engraulis > Engraulis encrasicolus. The sequence continues at coordinate 56,523,140 of NC_085858.1, read as the reverse complement.
AATTTGCTTTGGTAGTGGTGCAAAGACACATAAGGCAAACACATATAACAGTCAACATAATAAAGAATAAATAGATATGTATGAAAATAAGATAAAAATTATGGAATTAAATCACATCCCAATAGATTATTGAAGATTCTGTACGACCTGCTTCAACAACAGGCATCTCATGCAGTACTAGTAGAAGCTTAAAATGTCTTTTTAATAGCAAAGGACCGTTCCAAAACCATTTCCATATTTTAACATAGACTGCCAACAATGATGGGTGTGATGGCCAGCTTGCACCAAGACAAGTGGGCATATTTGGTGTCTGGATGCCACTGTGATAGAGTAGGCCTAAGTGTCTATTAACCGAAAGATTTAATTCACTGCAAGAAATGAAACATACATTTCCTCTTTATGTGGTGAGATATTTCTATTCATCATTACGCATCAGCCATTTCAAGCTATTAGGCCTACTACAGAAATATTGGAATACATCAGAACATTAGAAACATTATGGTGTCATAATTGCTAAATCTGTCATATTTTTCTGCATATGTCTTTAACTTAATTACCTCATAGTCATCACTAGTAATGAACTACAGACGCGTTAAGTTTAAAATAAAGTTATTGAAGCCAAGTTGCAGAAAAGTTTTGAGGATTGGAGTTAGTTTTGTTAGGACCAGACCTTGTGTCTTTCATCAGTGCACTGCGAACCAACCTTACCCTCTGAAATGTTCTGTTCCCCGGCCCTAGGCCTACCTCTTCATATGGACCACCACAATACTCTACATCTCAAGACCATTAATAATGGATGAAGGCTATCCTCGCTAGTACTCTATCGTACTCCTTGGTCAGGAAAAAGCGAATTTCAACCCCTGGCTTGATGTCTATGCCAAAGTCATAATCATATGCCAAATATGTTTTTGTGTCTTTATGACTATTTTTAGTGAACTTGACAACATACTGATAATTTTCATACTGATTATTAGACTTGTGCCCACCACTGTAGATTCCCACCCATGCGGGATTGAACTTATCTCTCCAATTTGTAAAGCTCTTGGCAATGTACACTCTGGCGCTCGCTTTGCCTCCCGATTCATACAGCTGCAGACCAACAGAATATCCCTTGACCTTTGTGATGACCTTTCTGATAGCGGTGTCCCCTTCCCAAGGTGCTGTCTCAGACAAGAATGACGATTCGCTTTTTTCCAGAAAAAAGCGAAGCTGGAAACCAGGTCTGATGGGCTTTGCTGACTGGTACTCATATGTGTATTTTGTAACTGTCTGTGCGCTGGAGATTTCTTTGAAGTCCACTACGTACTTGTAATCTACATAGTGCCCATGACGGTCCTCTGCACTGTTATACAAGCCAATCCATGAATAATAAAACTGATTTTTCCAGTTGGTAAAAGTCTTGTCAATGTACAGTCGGACGCAGGCTTTCCCGTTTCTAAAAGTCAACTGGAAACTGGCCCCATATCCAGGCACGCTGCTGTGCAACGCCCTGTTGGCCCGGTGAAACTCTGGGGTTGCCCAAACCTCTCTGTCAGGAGAGCGCCGACGTGTCTCCTCCAGTCGAACCTGAAGCCCCGGCTCCAGCGGCACTGTGGTGTCTACGGACCCTGACGCCTGGCCTCCCACATCATGCCTGTAGAGTTCCTCAGAGCTGTCCATGTTGGCGTACAGCTTCAGGGCCAGTGGTTTTGACAGGAGAGTCTTGGGAATGCCCTCCCAGGTAACCCTGGCGTAGCCTCCCTCACCGGTCTGCACCTCCAGGCTCAGCGGCTCTTGCATGTCACACGCTGCAGCTGCACCCCGGGGACAGGTGCCCTTGCCAGTCCGACCCCGGATGTTGGGCCCCTGGGGCGCCAAAACAGGCAGGAAGAAGAAGAGGAAGAGGAAGCAGATGCCCCTGAGGCTGGACATGACTGTCCTGAAAAAGATGGGGATAAATGGTTAATGATTGAATGATTACATTAAACATAGCCAATGGGTTGGAGCAGATAGGCATGTTATGGATGTACAAGTACAGTTCCCCTTGGGCATTGGGAAGTTCCATACTGCATCTTGCATCTCAGTGGCATTTCAGCCATGAGTGTAGCAGAGTACTGTTTTTTTTCCCTCACCATTTTTTTCATTGCTGGTATGGGATTCCCAACAAGTTGCCCACTTCAGTGGCAGTGCGCCCTTTCACCGTAGGCATAGTCTAGAAAGCAGTTTTTAAGATAAAAGTGCACAGCTACTGTAGGTTCAAAGTTCAAAGACACTACATGACCAAATGTACAGTTAACTTACCTTCTATATTATAATGCAAATAAATAATAGTAGCTTCTGTGCTCTCTCTCTCTCTCTCTCTCTCTCTCTCTCACACACACACACACACACACACACACACACACACACACACACACACACACACACACACACACACACACACACACACACACACACACACACACACACACACACACACACACACAGGTCCAGCTATGTAAAGCAATAACAATGTAATTGTTTTACTTCACTCAATTATTCTACCAAGACATTACATACAGTAAGGCGTGATGATTGTCCATGTACATTGTACAATACCTTTGAGATACCGCTAAGATATCAAAAAGGGTAATAAGTTGCTTACCTTAATCACCACCAATCTTTTCTTTTCAGATAGAGCTGGAGATGGTAATGACCTTCTTTGTCTTTGCAAAACAACACCAAAAAGTATTGTTACTTTTATAGGAGATCTGACATCATGTCATGCCATGGTAAAATATCCAATCACATGAGTTCTTGCAAATATTTTGCAAATTCTTTATTATTGCTGGTAAACATTTTCCTTCTGATAAGAATGCATATTACGATGACCTGTACGCAAATGCGCAAAGATGACCATGAAGGATTTGGAATGTATTATGTTTTACAGGCCCTGTTGTAAATTCAAAAACAAAATAAATATATCACACACACACACACACACACACACACACACACACACACACACACACACACACACACACACACACACACACACACACACACACACACACACACTGTGCTGAGGGTGTAGGGAAGTTCATAACGTCTGTGTTATGTTTTACTATATATGTTCTATTCTGTTTTATTCAAACTACACCGATAGCCTTCACAGATGTTAACAACCCTTGAACAAACAGTTACGCTAATCCCGGTAACATCTTCACACAAAGATGGAAGCTCATGGAGTCTTTGACACACAGCTCGCCAATGACATGTTACCTCCACCAAGGAGATTATGTTTTGTTGGTTTGTCAGTTTGTTTTTCTGTTAGCAGAATAACTCAAAAAGTAATTAACGGATTTTGATAAAATGTGTTGGAAGTGAAAAAAGGCACAAGTGATTACATTTTGGTGGTGATACGGAACACGATCCGGATCCAGGAATTTTTAAAAAGATTTTTTCCCATTGCGGGATAGGACAAGTTTCCAGTTTCTAACTCCACAAAAACAAGGCAGAAAGACTTGAAAAAAATGAGGGAGTAACATAGTCAAATGTTTGTAAGTTATATTATAGGCATCGGATTCCACAGCGTGTAGATATTATGGCATCATCAATCCCATGGCCTTGGCGGAGGTTTGCACTCTCTAAGTGCTTCTAGTTCCAAGATAGTTTCAGGAAGTGAGCATTGAACACAGGAAGTGCAGTAAAGGTAAATGTAATTCATTTAAACTTTTTAATACATAATCTCTGTTTGTTATGTGGTGGTTCTGTGTTAGTCTTGAGCAAATTATTTGAATCTACATGAATCATGTCACCAACCAACTTCCTGTAGGCTACCGCGTCTGTCACAACTCTGATTTCCATGGTTCTGGTCCCACCATAAAACACCAAAAGCCTAACAAATGGCTCTGCATGACCCGTGCTTGTACACATGTGCACTATAGTATTTTTTCTATGTTTGCTCACCTTAGAGTTCTGTTCTCCAGCAGTTTCCCCAACATACAGCATGCTAGTCAATGTATCTCTTATTCTTTTTTTCAATGGCAATAGAAACTACCATTCCTGAGATTCCATTTTGATACTATGTACGACTACTAATCTCAATTTTCAAATTTTCTGTGATTAAACACCTCCCCCCATTACAATGGCCAGGGTATCGGGAAAAGGCTCAAGAAAAAAAGAAAACAAATCTCAGGTACTGGCAAGTCCAGGGTAGTATGAGCATTACAGCTGCATGTTGAAATTGGCTGAAGATATCCTTTAATGTTCACTGAAATATAGTCTTCAAACGCACAACTCCTCAAAGTATTGTGATTTTGTGTCGTGGTCAAAGTAGTAGTTGTAATGCTTTTTTATTTTCACAGGATTGCAGTGCGTTCATGTCTAAATCACTGCACTCATTGCACTAAATCTGCAGTAGTACTGTAGTGTTTTGCTGTAATATTTCACACATTCATGAGCACACACTTTTGCAAATTATTTCTTTAATGAAAAATAATTCCTGTTAACAGGGTAATATTACACACACAGGTACACACAAACCTGCTATTTCTCTCTGACACACACACACACACACACACACACACACACACACACACACACACACACACACACACACAGTGGGAGAGAGAACCATAGAAAATGTAAAAGACAATTAGATCCAACCCAAGAAGTTATTAGATATCTTCTAACAATGAAATACTGTTTTCTGAGGTACATATTGCATGTGTGCTTGTTCATATGCTTCATTCTCCTCAGTTCTCACTCTACCATACACCCCCCCCCCCCCCACACACACACGCTCACACACACACATCCACACAAGTCGATTTGTCCTGAGCACTGTACAAAGCAAGGCACGAGGGTGGACATGTATGATACAGTTACTGCATGATCCTAATAGCATATCCTGGTTAGATACTGCATGATCCTCATAGCACGTCCTGGACTCCGTTTCTCGATTCTTGTCGTTGCTAACCGTCTTAAGTCGGTCTTGAGTTGGTCGTAAGTTCCTCTTGAGTTGTAGTTGGTCTTCAGTTGGTCTTGAGACGCAAGACCAACTTAAGAACAACTTAAGAACAACTTAAGACCAACTCAAGACCTTGGTTACAACGTTGGTCTTAAGAACGAACAAAATGGCTAAAGTCGTTAGCAAAGGCACTGTCGAGAAACAACCCCCTGGTTAGATACTGCATGATGGCCACCGTTACTGCACGTTTTCCACATCATATGAACAGGTCAGATACTGCATAGACATTTTAGAGAGTTTAATTACTTGTTTAGTAGTTGTATAACTGAAACTGAGGTCCTCTGTGCCTGTTTGCCACTCGGGGCTCGAACCCATGACCCGCCGGTCAACGCTCCAGTTGGGGCACGGGAGGCACAGCACAGCACAGCACGGCACCATACCACTGAGCTGCACGATGTCCACATGGGCAGCGCTGCTCAGTTACAGCAGGATGATGCTCAGCTATAAATTGCATAGAGATGTGTAGTTTGATTTTAGTAGTTGTATAACTGCATGATGTCCACGTGATGATGTCCTGGTCAGACACTGTGGAGCGTGGACTGAGCGCAGGTTAAGGAACTGATCTCGCGTGGGTCCATTGGTAAGAGCTCTGAGGTTTACAAGGGAGAAGTGGCACTCTCTGAAGTCTTCCAGGTGGTACTGCTACGCAGTTCGATTCCATCTTGGTGGAACTGCAACTTTTTATGCTGCAACAACGGGTGCCAATTGGAGTGAACAGGCTCCTTCAAAAAGGCTCAGGCCATAACCATAGAATAACTTGGTTAACTCTGCTAATGTTCGCCCAAGCCAGAAAACACTTCGGGTGTACTACTGGATGGATGTCACGGTTCAAATGGTATTAGGGTGAATCTGCTCCGAACCATTGCTTTAAGCAGAAGAGGAGGACCACTTCCTTCTCTGTCCCGCCATGACTACTCCAGCCCAGTGTCCTCGTTCTCCTCTGCTCTCTAGCCCAGCGGTTCTCAACGTTTTTTTGAACAAGTAGCCCCTTGATCTCATCATTAGCCTCCCAACGCCCCCCGAACCTCATCTTAAGCCTGCCAATTCCTGGCTTTTTTTATTTTTTAAATAGACTAATGTCCCCCAATGGCAACTAAGCACCACCCCCTCTGAGCTGTATTCTTCACAACGCTCCGCCCTAGGGATCCCATACACCCCCTGGGGGGCTGTACCGCCCCCGTTGAGAAAGACTAGTCTCACTGCACTCACCCCTCCCTCTGCAGGTGTTATATTGTATTCCTCCTGTACTCTTCCTCTGCCTCTCCCTTGTCTGCCTGCCCTCTTCACCCTCCAGAGCGCTCTCTCTCTCTCTCCCTCTCTCTCTCTCGCTCTCTCTCTCTCCTCAATAACATGAAGATGTTGCGTTAAACCTGATGTCTTTAAAGCAACTGCATGTACGCAGAGTAATGACGTTTATAGCTTATTTATTGCCATTTTTAAAGCATGGTCCCACCATTATCTTCCAACTTCATTATTGGAGGTAGGGATTCATAAAGTTCCCATCTGAGTTTGCCTAGTAGAAGGTTAGACTGGCGTTCTAGTGCAGGTTTCGTGGTGGGAGTACCATGTTCCACTAGTTTGGATTAGATTTGGAACACACCATCAGCGTGATGCGGTGGATCTTCACACCGAGAGCCGTAGAGAGAGAGAGAGAGAAATGCCACATGCTTTGATCTCATCACGAATGTGGTCATGTGATTTCATGCGAGCCTAAAAAGTTCAGAGCAAACCATATTTTACAGTTAAATGTCCAAAGAACGTCAAGATGAATCAACGCCTCTGTTGCTGAGTGATTGTCTTTGGAACTTTGGTCAGGCTCCATAAAACGGGGAGATCAGCCCATATATGGACAATTTTTGTCCGCCACACATTTCATACAAGGAGAGTCAATGGGAATGTGGCCATTCTCTCCATACGCAGAGGCGATTCTAGGGTCAGGTGGGGCCCCAAGCGAAAATGCAAAATAATGAACATTTGAACCAAAATCGCCACTACTGTGGTAAAGTGTGGGCTGTTATCCACTATCTAGGGGCTTGGGGGCCCCAAGCGGCTGCCTGCCTTGCCTGGTGGCAAGATGCGCCTCTGTCCATACGCCAGTCTGCTCAGACCGAGGTCTCCGACTGCAGCCTGAGCGTGAAGCGGTGGCTCTTGGGGCTGACAAACTCCTCCCTCAGCTGGAGGAAGGGGAGGGGCGTCACCGTGACGACCAGGGTGAACTGCGGCCGGTGCAGGGAGAAGACGACTCCCGCGTGGAGCCCCCGGGTGACGGAGAGCTCGCTCTGCAGCGTCCAGGCGCTCTCCTGCCTCCTGCTGGTGTCCGACTGGTACTGCAGCGTGGGGCCGGGGCTCAGGTAGCGCTCCAGGAAAGCCTGGGGGAAGGGGGGACACAGGAGGAGAGGCAGGCATTAGGAGAGGCACACACAGGGGTGTGTGTGTGTGTGTGTGTGTAAATATTGTGTATGTGTGTGTACGGTGCCCTCTCTCACCTCTGGCATGAGGTTGTGGTTGTGTACATTTGTGTGTGTGTGTGTGTGTGTGTGTGTGTGTGTGTGTGTGTGTGTGTGTGTGTGTGTGTGTGTGTGTGTGTGTGTGTGTGTGTGTGTGTGTGTGTGCTCTCCACTCTCTCGTCACCTGTGGCGTGAGGTTGTGTGTGTGTGTGTGTGTGTGTGTGTGTGTGTGTGTGTGTGCTCTCCACTGTCTCGTCACCTGTGGCGTGAGGTTGTGTGTGTGTGTGTGTGTGTGTGTGTGTGTGTGTGCTCTCCACTGTCTCGTCACCTGTGGCGTGAGGTTGTGTGTGTGTGTGTGTGTGTGTGTGTGTGTGTGTGTGTGTGTGTGTGTGTGTGTGTGTGTGTGTGTGTGTGTGTGTGCTCTCCACTGCCTCGTCACCTGTGGCGTGAGGTTGTGCGTGAGGCAGAACTGCAGGTGGTTGAGTATGGCCTCCATGTTGTGGCAGTGGTGCTGCCGCGTGGTCCGCAGGTACTTCTGCAGCGCGTGGGCCATGGGGGCGAAGATGGCCTGGGCCGCCTCACGCGGATCTAGCGCCCCCTGCTGCTGCGGCTGACGCCTCGGGGAAGATCCAACACCTCCAGCCGGCACCTCGCTCTCCTCCACGCGCCGCACCTGGGAGAACGCTCGCTCTACTGCCACCACCAGCCTGGAAGGAGAAACGATGAGATGAGGGGTGCGTTTTAATATGTGACCTTGCCTCCTCCACTTGCGCTTGTCTCCTCGCCCCGCCTCCTGACCCCTCCTCCGTGGAGAAAACGATAAAGTTTCCCAGCGGTCAGCCTAGCCACAACAACTTTTGAGGGACTGTTTTTCATTCACCATAACAATTGCAAACGAGAAAAAGACTCTACAATTGAGCTTTTGCAAGATATTGAAATATAATGCTGTTGTCAGTGATGTCATCATGACGAGAAGCGAGTGGAGGAGGCAAGTGGAGGAGGCAAGGTCCCATATTAAGATGCACTCGAGATGACACAAGAGGGTCTTTCTAATACGCAGACTCCCTGTGCTTGGCCTGATTCATTCATCATCCCGATTGCAAATGAGAAAATGACATCACAATTGCGCTCTTGACTGATATTGAAATACACTTCTTTCACCATTGCCATTGCATGGGATATTAGAAAGAACCTCATGACACTCTATCACGACCACCACCATCACGACCACCATTACCACCATTACCACCATTACCACCACCACCACCACCATCACCACCACCATCACCGCCACCACCTCTACCACCATCACCATCACCACGGACTGTGGACCACCACCATCACCACCACCATCACCATCACGACCACCACCATCACCACCACCACCACCACCACCATCACCACCACCACCATCATCACCACCACCACCACCACTATCACGACCACCACCATCATCATCACCACCACCACCACCATCACGACCACCGCCATCACGACCACCACGACCACCACCATCACGACCACCATTACCACCATTACCACCATTACCACCACCACCACCACCACGGCCACCACCATCACCATCACCACCACCACCACCACCATCACCACCACCACCACCATCACCACCACCATCACTACCACCACCACCACCACCACCATCACGACCACCACCACCACCATCACCACCACCACCATCATTACCACCACCACCACCACCACCACCATCACCACCACCACCACCACCACCACCACCACCACCACCACCACCACCACCACCACCACTACCACCACCATCATCACCACCATTACCATCACCACAACCACCATCACCATGACCACAACCACCACCATCACCAGCACCATCATCACCACCATCACCACCACCACCACCACCATCACCACCACCACCACCACCACCACCACCACCATCACCACCACCACCACCACCACCACCATTACCATCACCACCTCAATCACCACCACCACCACCTCCACCACCACCACCGCATGTGAAGCTGTTTTCAGGCCAACCAGAATGGAGCCGGTTACCGGTTCAGATTCCTGCACCAGTGACTGGAGGAACCGAAAATGGTTCCCGGTGAATGACCAGTCGATACCACGAGTGGCCAAAATAATCGTAGTGTTCTATAAAAAAAAAGCTGTTGGCCGGATTTGGGTAAATATTGGTATTGCCATAAATAATGTTGATAGTTATAACAAATCAGGAATGAGACACCACAATGGGCAGCCACTGTACAGAGATAACACAGATACAACAGCTTCTCTCTCTCTCTCTCTCTCACCTCTCAATTTCTCTTCACTTCCGCCACCACACCCTCTCCGGGTGAACTCTTTATCTCTCCGTCCGTCCGTCATGTAAACTCCTCAGCCACCTCACCTTCATCAGCTTAACTGAACTCTGTTCCCTCGTTCACAACCACTCCCTCTCTCCCTCGCTGTCGCTGTTCCCCCTTCTCTCTCCCTGTATTTGTCTGGGTCCTCTGTACTCTCTGCATTATTCGTCTCTCTTTCCCACCTCCCTCTCTGTCACTTCAGCATCCCATGGTCCTGATGTATACCCAGAAACTTTTTGTCTCCATCCACACATTGTTTTCTAACAGGTAAACAGCTTATAATGATCAAGTTACTATTTTTGATGGTAAACTGCATTGCAAAACAGACTCTACATACCCAACATAGATGGTTTAAAAAATACATTTCTACTGATCATAATCAGAAAAGTTAGATATTTCAAACATTTGCAATCAAGAGAGAAGATGCAGGTTGTTGGACATTGCTACTATGAAGACAATGAAACGTTTTACTGCTCAACACCGCTGCCATAAAGTAGCTATGCACACATGCTGGCACGCCCATCACACTTACAGTAGACAGAAACAAGTACACACACAGACAGACACACACAAACACAGACACAGACACAGACACAGACACACACACACACACACACACACAGACACACAGACACACACACACAGGAAGACGTACTGTACCTGGCCTTGCGTTTGCGTACGCGCCGCTCGTAGTCGGCCTGTTCGTAGTAGAGCTCGCTGTGGCAGTTGCGTCTCCACTGAGCCGACGCCATGAGGGCTGGAGGAGGGCTCACACAGTTCCCCATGCTGCTGCTCTCTGCAATCACATACATTAGTTCATCAGTTAATCATTCAAGCAATCAATGGGCAGTCATGGCTAAACGGTTAGGGAGTCAGACTTGTGGCCCAAAGGTTGCCGGTTTGACTCCCGTCCTGCCAGGTTTGTGGGGGAGTAATTAACCAGTGCTCTCCCCCATCCTCCTCCATGACTGAGGTAACCTGAGCATGGTTATGTCCCGCCGCACTTAGGGCGCATTGGGGGCTACCCCCTTGCATGGGTGGAGCATAAATGCAATTTCGTTGTGTGCAGTGTGCAGTTGTTTGTTGTGGAGTGCTGTGTCACAATGACAATGGGAGTTTGAGTTTCCCAGGTGGACTTTCACTTCACAATTAGGTGATGAATCAGTCACCTACAGTGTGTGTGTGTGTGTGTGTGTGTGTGTGTGTGTGTGTGTGTGTGTGTGTGTGTGTGTGTGTGTGTGTGTGTGTGTGTTTGTGTGTGTGTGTGTGTGTGTACACGTGTACATCCTCACCTTCCTCTAGCGAGTAGAGCTTGAAGCCGGTCATCTTGCGTGAGAGGATGGCTTTGGGGAGGTTGGGCAGGTTGGGGTTGTGGATGGGGAAGTCACGGTAGTAATGCTCCAGCACCCACAGCGCTGCTCTCTGAATACTGCACAGCAGATATTTCGGTGTTAATTCAACACTCACAGAGTCAAATATAACACCCATGGTGTTGTTCTTACTCTCTAAGTGTTAAATTAACACTGCCAAATGTACTGTGTGCAAAACAGCAACAATAACAATATCAACAACATCATCATCATCATAGCCAACACTGCCGGGTGGAATTCCAAGAACATGGTGAATTGATAAACCTTGCTAAGGTAGCCTCTTACTGCAGATGGGGTCGCCTGCGGGCCTACTCACTATTAGCTGAAAATACTCAACTTAACTACATCATAACAACATTGCTATGACAGTACCGAGAGCCTTAAGTAACAGATTAAGACATGGCCATTACAATTTTGGTGACAGTAAGGTTATAACACAGGCTCTGCGCTAAGGGGTTAACCTGCATGAAGTGGTAACCTCGTTAATGGACAGCCCACATGTGTCATTTAGTTGAAAACAAAAACGAGCTCTTCTATGAGATTATTTATCACAACCTCAAGGTTAACGTAACCTGGAGCCAGGTTCTTGGAATATGCTTTTTGGATACTGCATATCAACAATATCAACAAGACATCATATAGACTACATATCAACAATATCAACAAGACATCATATAGACTACATATCAACAATATCAACAAGACATCATATAGACTGCATACAACAGCAATAGCAGCAACTACCAACAACATCAGCACCCACAATGCCCCTCTCTGGATACTCCTAAACAACATTAACATAAACAAACAAAACATCATCAACAACACACACAACAACAACAACAACATTGGCACCCACAATGCACCCCCCTAGATATGACACAACAACAAAACAACAACAACCACAACCACAACCACAACCACAACCACAACCACAATGTCAGCAAGAAACACAATGCTGCCCTCTGGATACTGCACAACAATAACAACATAAAGAACAATAAGAACAACATTATTAGAAAAAACAACAACATCAACACCACACTACAGCCGAATAGCTGAATACTGCACATCAACAACATGTACAGCAACATCATCAACAATTACAAATGCACAAATGCAGACCTCCGTCAAGGAAGCCGTTTGATAGAACATTTGACTATGTCACACCCTACATTTTTCATGTCTTTCTGCCTTCTTTTTGTGGAGTTAGAAACTGGAATGTCAAAATTTGCCCTATCCCGCAATGGTGAAGAATCTTTTAAAAAATCCTGGTTCCGGATCGTGATCCGGATCACCACCAAAATGTAATCACTTGTTCATTGTGTCATTTCCAACAACTCTTCAAAGTTTCATCCAAATCCCTTCATAAGTTTTTGAGCTATCCTGCTGACAGACAAACAAACAAACAGAAAGACAAACAAACAAACAGACAGACAAACCAACGTGACCGAAAACATAAACTCCTTGGCGGAGGTAAAAACAAAACCTCCTTGTCAGAGGTAAAAACAACAGCATCACACCACTGCACAATAACAACACTATCTTCAACTTCAACATCGACATCATCAATAACAACAACAGCACTGCAGAAGGGTAACTCTGTTAACACCTCAAATCTGTGCTCTCTCTGTCATGTCACATCGCCTCCAGCCGCCTAACACGCGCACACACACACACACACACACACACACACACACACACACACACACACACACACACACACACACACACACACACACACACACACACACACACACACACACACACACACACACACACACACCAAAGCTCACACGACAACCCGCTCACCTGAGGTGTCCAACGTTGTAGCTGCGGCTCTCTCCATCCGTGTTGCGCGTGACCTTGAGGCAGAACGCTCGCTGCTGGCTGAATGTGGACACCTGGAGTAGCAGCAGGCCGGCGTACTGCAGCCAGAGCAGCGCGTCCGTGCACGCCGTCGCCAATCCCACGATGCTTTGCGGGTCGGCCTCCGGCCTCCACATGCCCCTGGTGGCGTAGATGGCCCAGTGGCTGCCGGTGCAGGCCAGCACGGCCAGCCGCAGGAGCCACGGGGCCCGGGAGAGGCGCGGCAGCCTGGCGCCCCCCAGAGGGGAGCGGAGGAACAGCGCCCAGGTGGCGGGGAGCAGCAGCAGCAGCTTCACAGCCAGGGCCAGGTGGGCCCCATCACAGAGCTGCGCACAGAGGCCCTCCTCAGGGGGCGGAGGGGGCTGTGACGAGGGCTGGGGGACCGGGTCCGTCCCTCCACCTCCATCTTCACCTCCACCTCCCTCTAGTTGACCTGTATTTAGGATAAGCATTTACTGTATATTCAGTACGTTAATGCTGTACAGCAGGGGTGGGGAACCTCTGTCTCGAGGGCCGTTTGCGGCCCTTGAGGTCGTTTTATCCGGCCCCCGATGTGATTTTAATGTTATGCAGCTTCACTTGAAATATGACATATTTTGTAAAGGAATATTGAAATTACATTTGCAATATAAGTTATATTCAGGGGTCCTAGAGAAAGTGGCGACTATTTTAAAGGTAGCTGCCTTCAATATAGGCCTAAAGTGCAGGGGTAAATCCTGGTTTGTGTTAATAATACGGCCCTCGGAAGACTTTTATGGCCCTTGGATGAATCTGAAGTGGCCCCTCGAATGAAAAAGGTTCCCCACCCCTGCTGTACAGTAACTGATTAGTTGAGGTTGGCAGCAACCCTCCTCCTACATCCAGTTTACTTGTGTATTGACATTGATATTTAGCACATTAGCTATGCTATTCATATTTACTACTAACTATATTAACTACACTAATTCCACTCCTCTCCTGAGCCTCCTTCAATTTTACCTGAATTTATGAGTGACATTTCTATTTAGTACTTTTCACTGAAATGAATGAAGCATTCAACCTCTCTCACACGTACAGAGTGCCCACAGTGGGTCTGTCTTTCACACCTGATCGTCTGTGCGCGCCTGTTCAAGCCATTTATTTAAATGCATCATTCCTATACATGGGTTTCCCGTTTGTAAACAATCCCCGGCCGCGCGACCCTGGCTGCACACTGTTCAACCTCTGACTGTTGGAAACGGCTCTCACTCACAAAATACGCTCACCTAGTTGGCTGCTTAGCATCTTGCCCTTCCTCAACTCGAATGTTTCTAAATGCAGTAAATCAGTGGTCCTCAACTGGAACAGTCTTGGGACCCACCATTTTCCACTCTCATTCGGTCGCGACCCAATTTTTTTAGCGTTCAAGTCTATTCAATGCAATTCTCAAAATGTAACCAAGACTCGAATGACTGGTTGCAGGCTATCTATCTCGCATAAACATTCAGATTGTATCTATGACAACAGATGACACGGAGTTCACTCGCCTATCAAAATAAAAGTTTTAAATTGTTGCAGGAAAAGTTGGATTTTTTTTTTTTAAGAATTACGTTTTTTTTTACACCAAGGCTCCGCGACCCACCCATGAACCTTCCGCGACCCACTTTTGGGTCGCGACCCACCAGTTGAGAAACACTGCAGTGAATGACATACCGAGCGCCAGCAGGCGGGGCAGCAGGACGAAGATGAGCGGCGTGAGAAGGGGGGGCAGGCCCAGGGCACAGCCCAGCAACACGCGGCAGCAGGTTGCCAGGCGACGGTTCTTGTTGCCAGGGGCCGTGGCCTGTAGCTCCTCGATGTCCTCGCCGGCCCCCATTGCGCTCTGGTGGTCATCGTCACGCGACATGCTGCGCTCCGATGTCGCCGTGACGATTGTGACATTGTCGGCCCAGTGGTCGTCCTGAGAGAGGTCAGAGGGAAGAGTTTCAATATGGGGACCAGGATTAAGCACAGTTATGGGGACCAATATGGGGACCAGGATGAAGCACAGGACGCATAACCAATGCAGACCAAGGGGGATCAAGTCCAGTCTCTTAAATCAGTGTGTGTTTTGTCTTCTACGACTATGCTCCACATTTGTTCATTTCCCCACGTATCCCTTGCAGTGTGCTTGCGTACCCCTGGTAGGGAATCACTATCCTAAATGGGTGCTCCCATTGACCTCCATTCATCCAGCCCCTCTCTAGTCTCCTCTAGGGGCACGGAAGCCATATGATGCATTACATTACATTACATTACATTGATACTGGAAAAAACTCCTTATGAAGCTTCTCTTTCTTATCAATTGTCTCTGATTAGAGGCTAGAGGTTG